>NC_060184.1:56850447-57012947 GCF_021184085.1 Oncorhynchus gorbuscha
AGCAGGCAGGAAGGCGGCAGGCAGCAGGCTGGGAGCAGGCAGGAGGGAGGCAGGTAACAGGCTGGGAGCAGGCAGGAGGGAGGTAAGCAGCAGGCTGGGAGCAGCCAGGAGGGAGATAAGCAATAGACTGGGAGCAGGCAGGAAGGAGGCAGGCAGCAGGCTGGGAGCAGGCTGGGAGCAGGCAGGATTGACGCAGGCAGCAGGCTGGGAGCAGGCAGGAGGGAGGCAGGCAGCAGCTAGGAGCAGGCAGGAGGGAGGCAGGCAGCAGGCTGAGAGCAGGCAGCAGGCTGAGAGCAGGCAGGAGGGAGGCAGGCAGCAGGCTGGGAGCAAGCAGGAGGGAGGCAGGCAGCAGGCTGGGAGCAAGCAGGAGGGAGGCAGGCAGTAGGCTGGGAGCAGGCAGGAGGGAGGCAGGCAGCAGGCTGGGAGCAGGCAGGATCGAGGAAGGCAGCAGGCTGGGAGCAGGCAGGACGGAGGCAACCCAACTACAATGTGTGACTGTCAGCTTACATGGACCCTGAGCTCTGGCAGAGCCTGCCCTCCACACGTCATCCATATTGCACATCAGTCTCTGTAGCCACAAACAAACCAGACAATTTAAAGACACAGCACCGGCCTCGAACTAAGCACACACCACACACCCACAATAAACACAGCCACATGTAGAAGCATAGTATGTAGGGGATGTGTGTGTGTGTGTGTGTGTGTGTGTGTGTGTGTGTGTGTGTGTGTGTGTGTGTGTGTGTGTGTGTGTGTGTGTGTGTGTGTGTGTGTGTGTGTGTGTGTGTGTGTGTGTGTGTGTGTGTGTGTGTGTGTGTGTGTGTGTGTGTGTGTGTGTGTGTGTGTGTGTGTGTGTGTGTGTGTGTGTGTGTAATATATACACACACACTCAAGAGATTGTCTTCTGCTCTCTAGTCAACCTTAAACGTTAACTCATGCACAGGCAACTCCCTGATATCTTGTGTATAGAATCTATGACAAGTGAAGTGCTGTACAGAGAATATCAGAAACACAAGGGGACTTCCTATATTATGTCTTCATTGTCTGGGGAAAACTTAAAAGCTTCTCATTCATTTTGACCCATATTTTAGATCTGACAAACACATTAGCTTAACATGGTAAGTTCTCTGTAGGATCTTTTACAGTGTGTGTGAATAACATCGCCCTGGGCTATGCCTTAGCTCAACTAAACTTGACATTATTTCTCTCATGGGTGTGTGTGTGTGGTGTGTGTGTATGTGGTGTGTTTGGTGTGTGTGTGTGTATGTCTGTGCGTGTGTGTGCGTGTGTGTGGTGTGTTTGATGTGTGTGTGTGTGTGTGTGTGTGTGTGTGTGTGTGTGTGTGTGTGTGTGTGTGTGTGTGTGTGTGTGTGTGTGTGTGTGTGTGTGTGTGTGTGTGTGTGTGTGTGTGTGTGTGTGTGTGTGTGTGTGTGTGTGTGTGTGTGTGTGTGTGTGTGTGTGTGTGTGTGTGTTAACCTTGTGCTATATTCCTGAGGGGATGTAAAGTACCTCTACACTTCACATCTAGCTTGTACTGATGCAGACTAATGGAGAATTCAATCACATATCTTACTCTGGTGGCACTTGCTAACTTTCTATGAATGTCCCTATGGCATGTTAATGGCATGTTAATGGCAGGGTGAAGTTAAAGCCCTTGTCTGGTTAGAGTATTCCTTCCAGCATTTCTATATGGCATGTGATATAGGCAGACTCAATGCATGAACTTAACAGAATGAATCATGGAACTCCTATAATCCAATTCTAAATGTATGTAATTCTATGATATCAACCACGGCTGGGTTATACCGTATTTTATGATATACAGGTACGGCTGTACGAACTGGTTTGGACTTTTACTTTACCTTCTATAACGGTACTTTAATGCTTGGTTTGTGAAATATGATACGCTGTGTGTAACGTCCATTTGTATAGTTTACTTAGCTACGTGAGTCATCTCTCTCCGGTCTCTCGCTCTCCATGCCAATTTCCATACAGAACAAGCCCCGCCCCCTGTCACTCAAGGAGCGCATTTGTTGTTCTTCTACCACAAGACACTGCGTTCAGTCTCTGCAAGGTCAATACAGCACAATGTTGATGACAATGATGCTGTTTTCATTTAGCTTCTTAATATAAATCCACTAGTGTTCTATAATTACACTCTTAGTTTGTGTTTCTTACATCTGCAAGCTAGTTTATCTTCTCTTAATAAGTTGGGCCTAAATCTTGTTCGCCGCTAATGCTAATCGCTAGCCAGAGCAAACGTAACTAGCTTTACAGCCTGCATGTTGTTTGTGCAACAATATCTTCTCAATCAAAGAGGAATACGCCAAGCAAGAATATGTTATCGATATGAAGTAGCTAAGAGAAAACATTGAATGTCGCTAACGATTATAGGGCCCCTTAGGAAACACTCATCAACACTTTGGTTCCTACCCTGTCACAATAACTCCTCCCTGGCATTTTCATTCGTTGTCATGTCAAACACTGAATTCCAAATGCCCACTATTACATTCTAAAAATCTATCTATTTCCATGATTCCATCAGTTCACCTAAGTGTTTTGCCCTAAATCCCAAGTCAAATCACAATTATAACATTTGGTAAAAAATAAGGCCAAGATTGTTTGCCCATATCGTGCAGCTCTACGTGACAGTGCTGAAATGATCTCAAATTAGTGCAGGAAATGCAGAAAAATTATTTGTGTAGTATAAAACAATCCAAATGGAGAGAGACTCATTGAAATCACTTAGAATGTATGTGTTTGCCACCCTAGGGTCACGCACTACTCATAAAGCAAATGTTTAACTTTTATTATTCAAAAACATAAAATACCATCAAACCGTCCATTTTTTTTTGTAAATACCGTAATAAGATATTTTGACCATATCGCCCAGCCCTATTATGAACATTTGGGCCATGTATGATTAAGGAACTTCTATTGAGAAATGAGAGGCCATGTATGCTACCTTTAAGTCCTACCAAGGGGCATTAAATTAAGTACAAACTACAAGAGCAAAATCTGTTCATACATTGAGGAGGAAAATGGAAAATGTAATTAAATGTGTCTCCTAATCATTATCTGATCAAACTCTGTACTCGATAGAGATTTAACTAGGTATGTTAACCGTGATACAAAACTGCAGTATATTAGTGTTCTTCCGCCTGAAGAAGTCTATGAATGTGTCCCAAATGCACCCTACTCCCTATATAGTGCACTACGTTTTTTGATAGTAAAAAAAACTGCACTATTTTTAGTCAAACGTAGTGCACTGTAGGGAATAGGGTGCCATTTGGGACATAAACCATGTCTTTGTCCTAGTTCTGGTATTCTACCCATTCCATTTGGATAAAACAGTACCTTTTCTTCTTCTACCATTCTAAAGCAGCAGCACTTAAAATCCATTTCACCCATTCTGAGCAGCACAGCTCGCCTCGCCGTTCAAAGCCTCATCCACAATTAACTAGCAGAGAGGATTGCTTAGAGGCAAACCCAAGTCCTTAACTTGCATTTTACATCTCATACTCTTCCCTTTCAGAGGAAGTTAAATGTGTCAAACTACACGTCGGCTGCGTGTTTAAAGAATCTCCACGCTCCCATTTTAACCCTGTGGCTCCAGATCTCTTATTTTTTTCCATCTCTCTCCCCCTCTCTGGCTTTCTCTCCCTCACGCCCGCTCTCTTTCTTTATGCCTTTTCTCCCTCTCTCCATCTCTTTTCCTCATCTAAAATCTGTCCGGTTCTCTGAAGGGCCGCGTAGCAGTATCTATCTCCCAAAATCCCTAGTTTGGACATCTGGATGCCGTGTGTCAAACGTGGGGAGAGGTGAAGACTGATACCCAGTGTGAAGTTTGTGATGTGTGTTGAGAGGGCCCTCCTGGAGCCTGCTTGGGCCTCACCACCTCAGTGGTCTTGACGCCACAGTTCACTGCATGACTGCTCCCGATGTCAGACGGCACCAAGTTGCTTTCAATCACATCACACACACACACGTTGGGTACTGTAGGTCTGGCCAATACCTCTGTCTACGCTGCACGCAACAGGCCCACTATAGCCGACCTGTCAACCAATCAACTGGATGAAAAACCTACTGTATTCTCTCAAGACTTTCAGCTGTGTTTGCTTCAATGTTTTAGACAGAACAAGAAACTCAGTTCAAATTTGTGATTTGTATTGGCACTAGTTTGTATGTTTGCTGCTAAGATAAGAGTAAACACAGTGTGCATCATGGGACTTGAGATTGTTCCAGAAAGTTTGATTTTCGTAACCGTAATTGAAATTATTTAAATGGTGCTTGGATTTTGTCCTCTTTATTTTGATTCAATACACATTGTGCTGCCTGGCTCGGAGTCATGTAATGTTACTCGCCATAGACAAGACAAGGCTCTGTGGGAGCCGACACACATAATTTATGTTGACTTATTGGCGAGGGGGAGAGTTCCTTCAGAAGAGGGTAACAACAAGGAGAGAGGTCTACTTACACTGTTCTCCACTATGTTCTTTACCCTCCCCTTCGCTCTCCCCCTCCGTCTTTATATGGTCTCTTTCGCTTCCTCTCTCTTTCTAGCTCGCTCTCTCTCTTACACACACACACACACACACACACACACACACACACACACACACACACACACACACACACACACACACACACACACACACACACACACACACACACACACACACACACACACACACACACACACACACACACACACACACACACACACAAGCTTTCTCTTGCTCCCCCCTCCAATCTCTCTCCCTGCCTGTGCGTTCTATCTAGTGGCACATATCATTTTTCAGCAACAAGAATCACAGAGGAACTGGTAGCTGGAACACCTGTGACTTGCAGCAATCTTTTCTGCCCATAATGAAGCCAGGGAGGAGCAGAGCGGGAGCAATTCAGATGACTTTCTCTGTTTGTCTTACGACTCTAGTGTTGTGCTCTCTCTCTCTCTCATTTTCCCCTCCGTTTTGTGTTTGTGTGCTTTAATTGAGTTTGGGTGGAGTGACTTTTCCACTCGAGTGAATGAAACAGGAGGGAACAGTGGGGGTTGAGATAGGAGGTTGATGTGTGTAAGGTTTTTGTGTGATGCATGTGTGTAGAAGAGAGGGGGTGTTGGCATAGTGCCCGCAGAGATTCACCACACACCAAGAGCGGGGGAAACAGCAGCAGACTATTAGCATTTAAAGAAGATATAGACTGTAATTAAAACAGTCAGACACACACACACTCAAAAATGGAGGCAGAGATGGCTGTTTACACTGATGTTGGCAAGTTATGCTAACAACCATATGGACAATAATACATGCACACTTAGAGAACACACAAAAAAATGATAGGTTAAAAAACAATGCATTGCTGGGTAGTGTACAGAACACACTGGGTTATTTTTGTCACAGCCAGTTGGGTCATTTAGTTGGGTTATTCCAACGGGTCAGGTCAGAAGACTGGAGGCGTGGCATAGTAGGAGCGTGGCTTTCAGATAGTTCTTTTTGGCCACCCATGAGAGCAAATATTATTCCGGTTCATTTGTTAAGGTTTTGCACAGGGACTTTTGTAGCGTAACGAAGCTTACACAAATTGATTTCCTCAAGTGCCTATGTGGAGCCCAATGTTGGGATAGTAGCCACTTGATGGTATTTCAATAATAATGGAATTAATTGTATATTAAAATATTTAAGGATATTTTTGTTTGCAGTGTGGAAACATAACATGAAGAACAGGAATTATATTTGCTCTCACAGGTGGCCAAAAATACCTGTCTGAAAGCCACGCCCCCAATAGGCCACACATCCTGAAAATAACCTATGGATTACATAAAAAAATACCCATCTGCTGGCTCAACCCAGAATGAAAGTGAATAAAAAGCCAACTAATAGTTAAATGAATCCATGTTTGGGTAATACAAAGGTATGGCCTATTGGGGGAATGGCATTCAATTCGTTATTTTTAGCCACCCATGAGAATAAATGTCATTCATGTTCATCATATTAAGTTTGTTGATCTATTTTCTATTTTCCTTCAATATTTTTGCATGGTACTATCCCAACATTGGGATAGGCATAAAGCGGAACTGACAGCATTTTAACAACATAACATCTTATTAAAATATGTTCATATACACCCCTGGGAAGAGCATGATACCTTTGTTTTTCATTTTCTGACAAGAGAGCGCTTAAATATGGTCATTTTGACATTTTCATACATTTACAGAATGTTTGGGAATTATGCATAGTAAGGCATTTGTGAAAATTTGATAGCAATATAGAGTGGGAAAGCGGCCACTGCAGTAGACACTGAGTAAATAAAACATCTGTCTTGTCCAGGACAGGAGTCTACGGAGACTGGTGCGCCATAGCCAATCAGAGCAACAGTAGGCAAACAAGCCATTTGCCACCCGGGCCTGCCATCATTCACTTTGAACTGGACTGTGTCTCTACAGACAGTAGCAACTGCGCGACTTTAGATCATTAGAACGCATTCTCCAAAACCACAAAATATTTCTGCAAATATGACGGGAGTCCTCTTACATCTGGGAACTTTACAGTCCTATTGATCAAACAACCATGAAAAGGTAGACGCTCTCTCCCTCAGTTATGCACATCAACAAGATCAACAACTTATGCTAGCCAGAGTGAGATGAGCTAAAATCTAATGAGGGAACATTGCACTGATGATGAACGATAAGGAATAGTCGCCTGCTCGTCCTTCTGCAGCTTGCCCGTCAAAACATGCTAGTCCTAGCAGTAGCCTACGGAAAGCGATATGAGGGGGAAAACTCGGTACTCACCCACTTCTCCAATGACATGACATCCTCCCAGCAGCTAGCCAAGGTTAGGCTCTGTGTTTTTAGCTTGCTAAATAAATAGCTAGCGACATATAAAATACGCTAGCCCAGGGGTGTCAAACTCATTCAGCGCACGGGCTATAATTGAAAATACTATAACATGACATTTTAACATATTAAGACAAAAGAAGAGATATATAATATTTGCCCAGCCATCGCTGCTATGCTTGCAGATGTCCATAATATGCTGCGAACCTAATCAAAGAGTATTTAATAACTCCAAATAACAAAAAACGGAGCTACTGTATAGGTTGTTGTAGACTTAAAACACTGCATGGCTCACTGGTGCGATTGAATGCAGCATTAGTGTGTGGTGCACTCAAAATGTATTGTAGTTGAGTAGCCAGTCTAGGCTACTGCTCAAATGTTGCTGTAATAGGCCAACATGTTTCTCCTTTGTATGATGTTATGTTGCAGGTTTTGTTATTTGGTTAATTATTGTCAAGCTTTAAAAAACAAATGTTGCCAAACTGCAACATTTTAGTAACCTAGCTAAGACTGTGGCATGTGTCGGTACACTTTCCCTTCGCTGTGCGCTGTAAACAGGACACATGAAAGCAGCGCAATTGAAGTGGAATCCACCGACGAGAGCCCATTAGACAATGTCAATTCCACTTTAAGGAACTCATACTATTGTGTAAGCCATATTAAAGCGGCAATATATCACTTTTTGGGCGATCTGACCAAAATTACATAGAAATGTGAGCTATAGATCTGTAATTTTACTTTCGACGGTACAATGATTCTCTACACAATACTTTCTTGTTTTGTCACAAACTGAAATTAGGTGAACTATTCACATTTCAGTAAATGAGGAAATGGCGGATCAATTTCTTCATAATGCATCTTTAAAGCTACAAAAGTGTCAGTGCTCAACCTTAACATTTGTTGTCAATATAACAGAACAGATTAACCTGGATGACATTTACTCTCACGGGTGGCCAAAAATAACTATCTGAACGCCACACCCCTTGTCTTCTAATCTGACCCGGTGGATCATAGCTCAATAACCGAGCATCAACAACCCAACTTAAAGAAAACAATCGGTCGTTTGTGAACCAATTGGCTGTGTCAAAATAACCCAACATGTTCTGGTCAGAATTTATCCAAATTGGGTTGTTTTTAACCCAGCACTTTTTAGTGTAGGCCTACATAACAAGCACTGGTACTAAATAACTTCAACAAAAGGAAAGATGTCCAAGGCTTTAGTTCAAAGGTTGTGTATGTGTAAAGGAGGTTGTTCTTATGTTCTGTGGTTCAGCTTTCATTCCTGGCCAATAATTACTAATTTCTATGTTAATATGTGGTATGTGTACCTAACAATATACGTGGGTAGAATGATGTGTGTGTGTGTGTGTGTGTGTGTGTGTGTGTGTGTGTGTGTGTGTGTGTGTGTGTGTGTGTGTGTGTGTGTGTGTGTGTGTGTGTGTGTGTGTGTGTGTGTGTGTGTGTGTGTGTGTGTGTGTGTGTGTGTGTGTGTGTGTGTGTGTGTGTGTGTGTGTGTATTTTGTGAGTAAGCTTCTCCTAGTCCGTCAGACTGTCAGAGCTGTCCCAGGAATTATGTCTCCACTGTGACATCTCACAAAGGAGGGGAAAACGGTCTACTGCTTTCACTCTTTCTCTCAATCTCATTCCTTCTCACTCTCCACCCCCTTTCTCCCTTCCTCTCTTTCACCTGAGGACAAACCCAGGAGTTAATCAGAGCTGACTGTTCTCCTGCACCATGTCAATTAAATCCACCACTGCTGCATCCATACTATGAAGACAACCCTACCGCTGCTCAGCTCAGAGCACTCCTAGTGGTGAAACGGGCAAACTGACTGACTGTACCCATCTGAGAGCACTCCTAGTGGTGAAACTGGGGAACTGTCTCCAGCTGAGCACACACCCTTTGTCTCCACGCAAGTCACCCGTGATACACAGTACCAGTCAACAGTTTGGACACACCTAATCATTGCAGGGTTTTTCTTTATTTTTCTTATTTTCTACATTGTAGAAAAATAATGAAAACATCAAAACTATGAAATAACACATATGGAATCATGTATTAACCCCCAAAAAGTGTTAAACAAATCAAAATATATTTTAGATTCTTCAAAGTTGCCACCCTTTGCCTTGATAACAGCCTTGCACACTCTTGGCATTTTCTCAAGCAGCTTCATGAGGAAGTCATCTGTAATGCATTTCAATTAACAGGTGTGCGTTGTTAAAAGTGAATGCGTTTGAGCCAATCAGTTGTGTTGTGACAAGGTAGGGGTGGTATACAGAAGATAGCCCTATTTGGTAAAAGACTAAGTCCATATTATGGCAATAACAGCTCAAATAAACAAAGAGAAATGACAGTTCATCATTACTTTAAGACATGAAGGTCAGTCAATACGGAACATTACGGAGCATTCTGCAGCAATACGCCATCCCATCTGGTTTGCGCTTAGTGGGACTATCATTTGTTTGTCAACAGGACAACACCTGCAGGCTGTGTAAAGGATATTTGACCAAGATGGAAAGTGATGGAGTGCTGCATCAGATGACCTGGCCACCACAATCACCTGACCCCAACCCAATTGAGATGGTTTGGGATGAGTTGAAAAGTAGCCAACAAGTGCTCAGCATATATGGGCTCTCCTTCAAGTCTATTGGAAAAGCATTCCAGGTGAAGCTGGTTGAGAGAAGTCCAAGAGTGCGCAAAGCTGTCATCGAGCCAAAGGGTGGCTCCTATGAAGAATCTCAATCTATTTGTTTAACACGTTTTTGGTTACTACATGATTCAATACATGTTATTTCATAGTTTTGATGTCTTCACTAATTATTCTACAATGTAGAAAATAGTCAAATAAAGAAACAGTAGGTTGAAACAGTAGGTGTGTCCAAACTTTTGACTGGTACTGTAAGTCAGTATATCCATGTCTGAGGACGTCGGGAGATGACGTGGAAACAAGCCACTACAGGCAACAGTGAGCGCTGTTACCATTAAGTAGGTTTCAACGTTGTGGATGGGGATGTCGGATGGGTGTAAGCATCTGCCTCTGGTTCCGTTTGAGAAACATGAATGAACGTTTAATTCTTGTTGCGCTCTCTCCTGCCCATTGTATAGCAATTAAATATAATTAAAAAGGCATGGAAAGTGTTAACATACACATTTTCAAACCTCTAGACAAATATTGAATCAGTCTCTCTCTCTCTCTCTCACAATATATTCCCTCTCCCAATCATTACTCCCTCTCTTCTTCTCTCTCCTAACGGTCTCCTCTCTTCACCTGTCTCAGTAGAGATGGGGCTCTGGTCTGTCTCCGTCTCTCTGTGTCTCTGAGTCTCCTGCCTGTTCAAAGGGGGAGGTGATTACTCCTTCAGAGATAGTGAGGCATGCGTCAGATCAAAGCAGGGTAATGTAAGAGAGAGAGAGAGAGAGAGAGAGAAGCCATCCAGATCTACATCCAGCCCACACCCTTCTCTTCTCTCATTACACCGTTTCTCTCACCAGCCTTGTCTCATAGACTACACGTAACATAGGAAATGTAAATCCGGGATACAAAAATACGGACAATATCTTATGTTTGGTATGGTTACATAAGGCAGATGGTTACTTAAGGCAAAAACAAAAGTAGTGGTGTTGGTCGGGTTGGATGGGTGGGTGTATAACGCAAAATATAGCAACCCAAAGGTTGTGAGTTTGAATCTCATCACAGCTTTTAGCTAATTAGCAACTTTTCAACTACTTTTTAGCTACTTTGCAACTTATTAGTATGTTAGCTAACCATTCCCCTAACCCTAACCTTAACCCTTTTAGCTAACTCCTAAACTTAACCCTACCCCTAAGCTTAACTCCTAACCCTAACCCCTAGCCTAGATAACGTTAGCCAGCTAACTAACATTAGCCACCTAGTTGGAATTTGTAATATATCATACTTTTTGAAAATTCGTAACATATTGTACATTTTGCAAATTCTGAACATATAATACTTATTGTATTCCATAACTTAACTTATGAAATGGGTGATGGACATCAAATTGGGATTTCAAATTAACGCTAGGTGAGCTAGAATGTGGGATTTCAAATTAACGCTAGGTGAGCTAGAATGTGAGATTTCAAATGAACGCTAGGTGAGCTAGAATGTGGGATTTCAAATGAACGCTAGCTGAGCTAGAATGTGGGATTTCAAATGAACGCTAGGTGAGCTAGAATGTGAGTATTCAAATGAACGCTAGGTGAGCTAGAATGTGGGATTTCAAATGAACGCTAGCTGAGCTAGAATGTGGGATTTCAAATGAACGCTAGGTGAGCTAGAATGTGAGTATTCAAATGAACGCTAGGTGAGCTAGAATGTGGGATTTCAAATTAACGCTAGGTGAGCTAGAATGTGAGATTTCAAATGAACGCTAGGTGAGCTAGAATGTGGGATTTCAAATTAACGCTAGGTGAGCTAGAATGTGAGTATTCAAATGAACGCTAGGTGAGCTAGAATGTGGGATTTCAAATGAACGCTAGGTGAGCTAGAATGTGGGATTTCAAATGAACGCTAGGTGAGCAGGAATGTGGGATTTCAAATGAACGCTAGGTGAGCGAGGGAGGGTGAGAAAACCCTTCAGGATTAATGCTTTTACTATTTAATAGTGTAAGGGATATCAAACCAGATTATACATTTGGGGAATACTACTACTATTAATAATAATAACAATACTAACACACATTTTTTTTGGTCTCAATTTCTGTTTCGCTCCAGTCCAATGACACTGTGCTCCTTCTATGCTGTGCTGTGGTGATATCAAGGCAGGGAACTATCTTAGCGCTGCAGGCTAAGTAGATAGTTTCTGACTCTCTCTACTGTTGTGTAACACATGCCGGTGTTCTGATCAGTGTTCTGATCAGAACACCCGCAGACACGTTTGCATACAGTAGTTACCTCACTCTCTGTAAAGGGAGCATCATATGAACAGTGTACCTCCAGCAGCTCAATGAGGAGAACTAGGTGAGGCTGCTGTGTGAGAAAAGGAGAGGAGGGGAGGAGAGAAGTGACATAGTTTGGGAGAGAGAGAGAGAAGAGAGGTGGAGAGAGAGGAGAGGGGGAGAGAGAGTTAGAGAAAGAGAAGAGAGGTGGAGAGAGAGAGGAGAGGTGGCGAGATAGGAGAGGTAGAGCGGGAGAAGAGAGGTGGAGAGAGAGTTAGAGAAAGATAGAGAAAGGAGAGATGGAGAGAGAGAGCAGAGGTGAAGAGAGAGTTAGAGTGCGAGAGAGAAGATAGGTGGAGAGAGAGAAAGTTAGAGAAAGAGAGAGTGTGAGAGAGAGAAGAGCGGTGGAGAGAGAGAGTGAGAAAGAATAGAGGTGGAGAGAGAGAAAGTTAGAGTGCGAGAGAGAAGATAGGTGGAGAGAGAGAAAGTTAGAGAAAGAGAGAGAAGAGCGGTGGAGAGAGAGAGTGAGAAAGAATAGAGGTGGAGAGAGAGAAAGTTAGAGAAAGAGAGAGTGTGAGAGAGAGAAGAGCGGTGGAGAGCAAGAGTGAGAAAGAAGAGAGGTGGAGAGAGAGAGTGAGAAAGAAGAGAGGTGGAGAGAGAGAAAGTTAGAGAAAGAGAGAGTGTGAGAGAGAGAAAGTTAGAGAAAGAGAGAGTGAGAAAGAAGAGAGGGAGAGAGAGAGAAAGAAGAGAGGTGGAGAAGAAGAAAGAGGTGGAGAGAGAGAAAGTTAGAGAAAGAGAGAGTGTGAGAGAGAGAAGAGCGGTGGAGAGAGAGAGTGAGAAAGAAGAGAGGTGGAGAGAGAGAGTGAGAAAGAAGAGAGGTGGAGAGAGAGAGTGAGAAAGAAGAGAGGTGGAGAGAGAGAAAGTTAGAGAAAGAGAGAGTGTGAGAGAGAAGAGAGGTGGAGAGAGAGAAGAGCGGTGAGAAAGAGAGAGAGAGAGAGAAGAGGTGGAGAGAGAGAAGAGCAGTGGAGAGAGAGAGAGAAAGAAGAGAGGTGGAGAGAGAGAGAGAGAAAGAAGAGAGGTGGAGAGAGAGAGAGAGAAAGAAGAGAGGTGGAGAGAGAGAGAGAGAGAAGAGAGGTGGAGAGAGAGAAGAGCAGTGGAGAGAGAGAAGAGCGGTGGAGAGAGAGAGAGAGAGAAGAGAGGTGGAGAGAGAGTGAGAGAGAGAAGAGCAGTGGAGAGAGAGAGAGAGGAGAGAGAGAGAGAGAGAGAGAGAGAGAGAGAGAGAGAGAGAGAGAGAGAGAGAGAGAGAGAGAGAGAGAGAGAGAGAATAAGTGAGAGAATAAGTGAGAGAACATAAATGCAGCTTCAAAGGAAAAACACCTTTATTTGGCACTTTGTATGCAAGCAATTTTCATTTACTGTTTCGCAGACACTGTTCCCTCACACAAAAGGGGGAGGTTTGTGACTCCTGTTAAGATGTGGTACGACAAATGAGAACATCTCTTTCTGTTTGGAAAGGAGAACTGGATGCAAGATCAATGAAGCATAGGACAATTATATGAGGAAAGATAAATACTGATGTAGTTTGGACAATAGTAAGAACAGAAAAATAAAGCAGATAAATCACTTTCACAGTAAATGTTACAGGTATTGGGTGTTAGGTGGACTAAGGACAAATTTTCCAAATTTGCAGTATCTTTTCCTCTCCCTATTTGGCCTGAAGTGACCATACTAACCTGTCATATCTCTAATGGTTCTCAGGCCAAAGAGGTTTTCCCAGTCATTTCATAATTGCTAGCCATTATTGCAAGAGCAAAGGCACACATCTATGAGTCAGAGTAGAGTGGCCATTTTTCAATTTCATTTTTCAATGGAAATTCACAATCATTCTATGAATCAGAGCATTATGAAAATAGACATCCATTAATGTCTACTTCTAAAAGGCTAAACGTTCACTACAACTCAACATGCTAAAAGTACATGTTTTCTCCATAGCCTTCTTATTACAAACTCTGGGTTTCAATTGGGCTGGTGGGTAAGACAGTCCCTGGCCCTAGTCGAGCCAGAGGGGCATGGTAGTGGATGTAAATGACTAAGATGGCTGCGCAGGCCCACCCTAACATCCACCCCCATTACATTGAGGATCTGTCCCAAATGGCACATATTTTTTTTACCAGGACCCTGGTCATAAGTAGTGCACAATATAGGAACTAGTGTGCCATTTGGGAAGCAGCCTTAGCCTCTGTAGGAGGCCTAAAACGACCCACTTTGGTTCCAGTAACAGGGTGGTAGAGTGGCTAATCTGGAAAGTAATAACAAGCATCCATCTCCTTTGACATCTGCTTAGAGAAGGGAACGTCAAGGGGGAATATAGGCCTGTAGTTCATTCCAAGAGCTACTACCACATTACGAGGAATTGCAGGTGCCCCTGTAACTGCTCACCAATACAGTTGATCATAGTTTATGTGTAGGAGATCAGAACGAACACCAAGCATATGCATCATGTTGAACTAACGTCAGCTAAAGCATGTTCCTATAGTTCACCGTTCCTTCAGGCCTCCATTCCTGTGCCTTCCCGTGCTCTCCGCCACCACACATTCCATTCACATTAGCAAGGCTGTCCCATAGTATCGGAGCAGATTTATTTGAATAAATGCCTCCATACCTTGTACTGTAAATCACTGAGATAATCAGGAAGTGGTACGTGTTATTAAAAAACCATTAAGTATGAAACGTGTGAACATGAATGCTCTCACTAAGTCGCTCTGGATAAGAGCATTTGCTAAATTGCTAATGACTCAAATGTGAATGTAGGCCTGTTTGGCCTTTGGTATGATATTGTGATTGAGGAGGGGTGGGGGTAAAAGAGACGGAGGTTATGGGTTATGCCTGTGTCTGTCCTGGATCGTCGTGCGTACCATTTTCAATTGATGTTTTCTGGGAGTCTTTTGGCTGGTACAATTTCAATCCCTTGTCTTCAGTAGAAACTATACAGCTGTAACAATAGGAGAGCGCTCATTCCACCCACAACATGTTCCTGCAACACAAACACAAACAAAAGACACACACACATACACACACACACACACGCACAAAACTAGATTGCTCCTGCATCTCTTGGAAAACTAGGTCGCTGTAATAATGTGTCTCGTGTGAGATGGGGTTTTCTTTGCCTGCAAAAGAACAGTTTATCTTGCGGCCAGCCATTTGATGCACTGTACTCAGCTCACACTATGACCATGTTTGAGCAAAATGAAGGAAAATACCGACTACAAGGTTTCCTATGGGGGAAAAGGCAGTGCCATTATGGATGCACTAAGGTGTGTAACCCTGGTGCTGTGTAGTGCAGAGCTACGGCTCGAGAAACACACATCTCATACTCGCACACGGGTCGGAGGTGAGTCTTTCACAGCTCCACATAATGCATATTCAATGATTCCAGGGCCTGGTTGGATGTGGCGTGCAGCTTAATTAAAAACCAACAATTCTAAGAAAATGGGGTCATGGCTGACCCAGATCCTACAGTCTAAGCACTGCTATTACCACGGTATGACGTGTGTGAGCGCCCGTGTCTGTGTATGTGTCAGAGAGAAAGAGTCTTTTGTGTGTGTGTGTGTGTGTGTGTGTGTGTGTGTGTGTGTGTGTGTGTGTGTGTGTGTGTGTGTGTGTGTGTGTGTGTGTGTGTGTGTGTGTGTGTGTGTGTGTGTGTGTGTGTGTGTGTGTGTGTGTGTGTGTGTGTGTGTGTGTGTGTGTGTGTGTGCGCACGCGTATTTGAGCAGCTGTGGGACTGTGGAGGGAGTGTGTGAGAATGTGTGTGTGGCGTGCATACCGGGCTTCTGAGATATGAATAATTCAAAATAACCCAAGGCAGTGGTACACTGTGTGTGTGTGTCTGTGTGTGTGTCTGTGTGTGTGTGTGCATGCACGCGTGCGTGCGGGAGATAGAGAGATAGAGAAAGGAGAGAGGGAGAGAGAGAGAGAGAGAGAGAGCGTGTGAGAAAGCTTGAGTGTTGTAATAGTATGTGCTGTGGCCCTAATCCACAATGACAAAACTCAGACATCACACAACCAACAGACATGCAAACTTAAAGATACTCATTCATAATAAATCAAAGAGAGGGAGAGAGAGCGATGGGGGAGAGCACGAGAGCGAGAGATGGGAGAGAGAGCACGAGAGAGAGAGAGATGGGGAGGGAGAGAGAGATGGATGGGAAAGAGGGAGACAGGAGAGAGAGATATGAGGGAGAGAGATGGGCGAGAGAGGGAGAGAGAGAGAGAGAGATGGGATGGAGGGAGAGAGAGAGAGATGGACGAGAGAGAGAGAGATGGAGAGGAAATATGGAGGTATGTCTCTTGGGGGATTAAAATAAAAATACTAAAAACAGAGAGAGTGATTGACCAGGCTTCTCCTTCCTTCCAGCAGAATGGAATCTCTGACTAATATAATAACTCTTCCCTGCTAGTCAATCACTGTGTTGCTGTACTGTCCAATAGCATTTCGCGATATGTTTCACATGATCTTGCCTGACCAATCGAGATAAAGGAAAGAAAATAGTGTATCTTGATACGGTCTCTTGGAGGCCGGATGTGAGTCCTGGAACAAACATCTGTCATGGACAGTCATAAAAAAAGATATTATACTTAAATGTAGGGAGGTTATATTACTGGAAACTTTTGAAGTTTTACCAGTAAACTACCAGAATCTTGGTAACTTTCAAGGATTATATGTAATTTATTACAAGACATCTAGTGGCCCTTTGGGGTAATTCAGATGATCAATACATGTCTGTAATTACAGTATCTCTTGCCCTCTGTGTGTTCTAATCACAAGTACAATATATCAAATATTCAAATAAGATGATTTAAGATAAAAAATAGAATGACAACGGTAAAACATCCTAAATGCTGTAAAACATCATCATATAAACCATCCATTTAGTGAATGTGTTTAATATGAGGGTTTCAGCATGAACTACGTTTGAACACACTTGTTTATTTTACTTTGTCAATTTATTTGTTTCGGTGCCAAACTGGTGGCAGTTGTGAAAAAAAGTCAATAGTTGGGAGAGTTAATTGAAAATAATGCCATTGACGATTAGATGTTTTTTTCATTAATTAGTCTATTTTCTCTTGAAAGATATGGTCCATCCACTAAAAACTCAATATGAATACATACATATAAAATGTTTAATATATATAAAAAAATTGTATAAATTACCAAAGTCACCATAGATTGCTATAGATTACCTGTTAGTTACTGAATATTCTGGTCACTTTGGTAAATTACCAGTAGCTTTGCAAACCTACTTAAATGCCACCACCAATTCCTGTAGCTGAACACTGTAATCAATAAATACCATTCACGCTTTCATATGTACGATCAGGGTTTCTATACAGAAGCATTATATATACCTACATTGTTTACACTGAGCCAGAGACACTGGAGCCCAATTTTCCTCATAAAACTGCAGAACCACTAGGTAAGGCACCATTGAATTGAGTGTACGGTCCCAGAGGACTCGTGGCCCCTGCCCGTTATTGGGTTGCTGAGCCCCTGGTTCCATATTTAATACTAGCTGCTCAAGATGTTCTAGAAGGCCAAACCAGGGGGAAGTGTGAGACACCCTGGGGAAGAAAGAGGACTGGCTAGGACCCCAGAGAGATGTTTAACTCAACCATCTTCCATATTCCTCCTAGGTCACATCCATTATTAAACACTCACAAAGGCAAACACGTGCACGCACACACACACGCACATACACACAGTCATGAAGGTGTGTGCACGCGTGCCCGCACACACAGACACACAAGGCCACGTGCGCACACACATGCACGCACTCACTGAAGCACAGGCACACAGACACTTGACTACACTAAAATAATAGTGTCAGATTTCACTTTCTCATGCCCTAACGCTCCCCACATACGAAATGTTCCATAACACACGGAATCTAGACACAAAGGGCATCTTTCAAGAACATCATGATATCAATAATTCAATCAGACAGTGGGTGCTACAGCCAAAAAGTAAAGAAAACCTTGCTGGGGTGTAAAATGTCATCTCTTTCTCTCACCACTCATTTTGGTTTGGCACGTCCTGAGCCCAAGTCACTGGGTTATCTGCAGCAAAGCCCATGTCATCGTGGGAGCTGGATGATGATTGGTCAGACATGTGGGCGGGGATCACAGGTGGCCTATCATCTTCGATTATGACGGTGTCGTCCTGGGGCATGTTCACAGTCGGAGACAGCTGGTAGTTACCTGTGTGTGACCAGAGTGAAGGAGAGAGGAGGGAGCACATTAGACATGCACTGTTTCAGTTCAGTGGAACAAGCTAGCTAGCTAAGTTACACCAACATTTATCAAGGGAATTAGTTCACATTAGGGACATTATAGTAAGATGCCATGGAACCAGACATTTCGTACATCCAAAAGACCTGGGTTAGTTCTCCCATTTCAGTATTCCATCCCACATGAGAAAAGCCATTGTTCTAGACAGAAAACAAGTGTCCCAATCCCATCGTGTTATTATGATCCAGTCCCCTTCTCCTGTCCAAGGACAGAGCACACACACACACACACACACACACACACACACACACACACACACACACACACACACACACACACACACACACACACACACACACACACACACACACACACACACACACACACACACACACACACACACACACACACACACACACACACACACACACACACACAGATCTGTATTCTCCCAGGCCGAGCTAAGGCTTCACTGTGCTGCAGAGGAGAAGAGAGAGGCCACTTATCAGTTCATCTCAGAGTCAGGGTCAGCGGTGCAATCTACAGACTAACCACCACTCACTGAGCAGGAGGATATCCATTTCCTGAAGAAGAGCCGTTACAATTCACCAATATAGGCTTGGTCCGAAATGGCACCCTATTACCAACAAAGTGTGTTACTTTTTACCTTATGAGACTATGACCCAGGGAATAGGATATCACTTCAGACGTAGCCATATATTCAGGCAGATATAACAAAAAATAACAAAACCAGAACTACACATGTGCTTACCATTACAAAAAAAGCATTTGAGAGGGTAAAAATAACACAAAATCCATGACTTCCTATGTACGTTGCTGAAAGTACATTTGTTTCCATTATCACAGGGTCATTTTGCAAATGTAGTAGCTTAAGAGCAATTGCAGGTAATTACAGAGGGGGGGGGGGTGCATTTACCCTGGCCCTCTCCCAACAGTACTCTGAAATGCATTTTATTACATCGTGCCTCAACAAATGACAAATGGATTTCACAGAGATGAATGACAACTTGCAATGACAAATTAAATCATGTTGGCTGGATCTCATTTGGCTAAACGTGAGTTCTGATGAATTTCCCAGAAGATGAATTTATAATAGCTGTCTCACTGATGTGTATATAGGGGACTACTTCTCATTTGACTCTTTTTCTCAAGCCTCTTTTAATGATGGTGTTCATACTACACTGAAAAGTCAAAGTCGTTTTTTTAACATGTTTAGCTGTTTTTAATACAACCCAAAGCCTTGTCTGTTGGATAGGAGGGACCAGCACTGGCCCAAAAGGGACACGGTATAATTGAATTCTCTGTGTAATTCAGGTCTAGGAGTTACCCCTGGCCCTCAGATACGGGAAGTTAGTTAGACTTAACAGGAACTAATCACATCAGCCTGGGAACTAATGCCAAGGTGATTAACACAACACCAAACGACCCCTTAGTTTCTTAAACAGAATCTGCATCTCCCAGTAAGGAGGGAGGAGTGTGTCGGTGGGTAGGTGTGTTTGTGTGAGTCTGTTCATTAAGGTTTGAGGATGCAGTGTGCTCTCAAGGGGGAGACAAGGCAGGCAACCTTTTCATTCTTTAAATATGATCACATGTTTTAAGTAACAATATCATCTTAATATATGTTTGTGGTTGTAGATCAGTGTGCCGCAACACAGAGAAGCCAGCTTCACTATACTTGATGTTGATTGAAAAACACACACAGAACAAAGCAGGTGTCTGTTCCCGTCCAAGTCAGTATTTCCCATTCTGTCCCCTCTGGTCTTTTCTCAAAGCCTGAAACAACCACTGCGGGATTCCAGCCTCCCAGTTCCATTACTCTAGTCTATCAGAGTCGAGCCCATGCCCATCCTCATTTCCACAGCACAGCACGCATCGCCCCGTGTCACTCCTCACTTCCCTTCCCTCTAATGGAGGAGTTGGTTACCACCACCTTGCATCATCACTTCAAAGATCCACTTTTAATAACAAGTACAGACATGCCTGGATTGGAGAGAGTGTGTGCTTCAAAACACCTTTATCTAAATCTGTCTATTACGGACCGACATATTCCAAGTACCTCTCAGTCTCACGTCAGAATTACACATTCATCCGAAATCTTAAGTTTAGGCATAAAAATAAATAAAAACTTTATTTAACTAGGCAAATCAGTTAAGAACAAATTCCTATTTACAATGGCGGCCTACCCCGGCCAAACCCTAACCCGGACAACGCTCACATCCGGTTGTGATACAGCCTGGAATCTAACCATTGGTCTGTAGGGACACCTCTAGCACTGAGATGCAGTGCCTTAGACCGCTGCGCCACTCGGGAGCCCTGAACTCTGAATGGTTAAGGTAAGGCTTAAGGTTAGGGATAGGGATAGGCTTAAAGCAAACATCTCAAAAACAACTTTCTATCACTGGATTCAAACGGGCAAATTTTGGAATCAGAGGGAGATGCTTAAGCCCATCCACCGTGCCCGTCGACAACGCCATAGCAAAACCAAAACCTACTTGGTAACAGCACTCAATGCTGCCCCTAGTGGCCGACTTCCACGTCATCTCCCGACGTCCTCAGACATGGATGAACATTGAATACTGAATTGTATCATGGGTGACCTGGCTGCATTTTCACATATGTATACACACACCACACGTGCACAAATAAGCATATGCAACATACACGCACACAGACACGAACAAGGGGACCCATACACACAGTCTCCCTTTTGTCACTTCCCTTACATTTCAAGCAAAACAGCCTTGTTATAATGCGTTCCAATTTTCCCTTCATGGTTTTTACAGAGCAGCACAGTTCACAGAGAACGCGGTTTTAATTGGATGCATGGCCACGCTTCCCTCCTCCTCCTCCGCCTGAAACAATTCCATCCAGCACCCCTTGACACAAGTGCTGAGCTCTCCAGATGAGGAGCATTTAGTGGCATTCTGTTTCCTTCTGGTAAACACACGCCGAGCACTGGACAGGTAGCCAGGACGACTCAGACCCAACGACCGGCACTTTGAAAGGTGAGAATAATTAACAGGGAAATGCAGCGATGGCTTTTCTGCTTTCGTCGTCTAGATAATTAGCATGAGAGGAAAATGACAAATTACATTCCCTTTACCTGTTGCTGCAGAGACAAGAACCGCCCCCCCCCAGTGAATAATTACAGCTGCCGCGTTAACAATGAGGAAAGAAAAAGCAATCGCCTCAGAGTGGATAGTTAACGAGTGAAAAGTCCTTCTGATTTCCTAAAATAGGCTGGGAAAGAGGAAACGGGGAGGAAGAGAGAAACGACTGGGGCTTGAACATAAAAGAACAGAGAAGCGTGCACCAAGAGCAGGTACTTAACTGCCACTGTCTGTGCTGTCTTGTTCATTTATAACGAGCAGTAACAGCCTAGGCCTGGCACATGCAGTACTTTAATGCCTGGGTCGTGTTCATTAGCCACCAAACATAAGAAAATGGGCTAAAAGAGACTGCCTGACATAGAAATCCAATAAGAAAGCGTCATTGTCTTTGCTACATTATACCATAATGAGTATGACCCTATACTGCCATCTTTTTAACCCAGCGTCCTCACAGCTGGGAGCTCTGGGATAGGAAGCTTGGCACATCACTTCCTGCTGATGTGTGTGTGTGTGTCTGTGTGTCTCTATAGAAGGGCAGTGGGTGGTGGGAGGTGTTAGTTAGCGTAGCGACAGATCACTGAGACACTTCCTTTGACACCTGTCTGGAACCATTAGCCGGTCAGTGTCAGAGCACAGAGCAGGAGGGAACAGAGGCTGTGCAGGGAGGCCTGGAGGCTAGGAGGGAGGGGACTTTCAACAGTAGTGGTAACTATGGCTGATATGATAGATTTTTGATCACTTTTAGTCCTTACTGATGGTGCCAAATGACATATAACAAGCTCTTTTGATTATCTGACATGAGCATATTTTTAGAGTTTGCCTTTAAACCTACTTGGATAAGACATTGTTACTAGAATGGGATTACTATTATCCTGTTATTAATCAGCAGGGTTTCTTCATTACCACAATTATATGTTATTTACTGATCCACTAATGCAGAAATACTGATGTTATGGCCAAGAAACTCCAGACTCTCTATCCGGGCCCAAAAAAATGTGCATGAAACCCACACAACAAACATCAGCTAAGCAAACACAAAATGCTTTTGTTTTGGGGAGTTCAGGAACCAGAAAATAGGCAGCATCCCAAATGGCACCCTATTCCCTTTATAGTGCACTACCTATGACCAGGGCCCATGTGTCAAAGGGAGTGCACTATATGGGCAATAGGGTGCCATTTGGGATACATAAACATACTGTAATATCACGATGCCTGAGAAAGAGCCAGTTCGGTCAGTCACGCTCATATCCTGTAGACATTTAATCAGGGTCACTTGGAGATAAAATGAATAAATAAATATTCCCCTCATTATTGCTAATGTTTGCCAGACTGTGCTTCCCGTTACTATTAACAAGGGCTTGTTTGGATTAGAAACTGCCCCTTTAGTCTAATGCCCCAATATGACCCACTCACACAGTTCCCGTCAGTTTGCTGGCAGCAGCAGGATCCAAACTCCTCAACTCCAGTACTGTAGCCTTTGTCAGTTAGAAGTAAATCCGGCCTAGGTTATATACCCTCCAGCCACAATACAAACATACCCTTACTGCCTAAACTGCATGGGTGAGCTGTGAGCAGTGGTACCATACCCTTACTGCCTAAGCTGCATGGGTGAGCTGTGAGCAGTGGTACCATACCCTAACTGCATGGGTGAGCTGTGAGCAGTGGTACCATACCCTAACTGCATGGGTGAGCTGTGAGCAGTGGTACCATACCCTAACTGCATGGGTGAGCAGTGAGCAGTGGTACCATACCCTAACTGCATGGGTGAGCTGTGAGCAGTGGTACCATACCCTAACTGCATGGTTGAGCTGTGAGCAGTGGTACCATACCCTTACTGCCTAACTGCATGGGTGAGCTGTGAGCAGTGGTACCATACCCTTACTGCCTAACTGCATGGGTGAGCTGTGAGCAGTGGTACCATACCCTTACTGCATGGGTGAGCTGTGAGCAGTGGTACCATACCCTAACTGCATGGGTGAGCTGTGAGCAGTGGTACCATACCCTAACTGCATGGTTGAGCTGTGAGCAGTGGTACCATACCCTAACTGCATGGGTGAGCTGTGAGCAGTGGTACCATACCCTAACTGCATGGGTGAGCTGTGAGCAGTGGTACCATACCCTAACTGCATGGTTGAGCTGTGAGCAGTGGTACCATACCCTAACTGCCTAACTGCATGGGTGAGCTGTGAGCAGTGGTACCATACCCTAACTGCATGGTTGAGCTGTGAGCAGTGGTACCATACCCTAACTGCATGGTTGAGCTGTGAGCAGTGGTACCATACCCTTACTGCCTAACTGCATGGGTGAGCTGTGAGCAGTGGTACCATACCCTTACTGCCTAACTGCATGGGTGAGCTGTGAGCAGTGGTACCATACCCTTACTGCATGGGTGAGCTGTGAGCAGTGGTACCATACCCTTACTGCCTAAACTGCATGGGTGAGCTGTGAGCAGTGGTACCATACCCTTACTGCCTAAACTGCATGGGTGAGCTGTGAGCAGTGGTACCATACCCTTACTGCCTAAACTGCATGGGTGAGCTGTGAGCAGTGGTACCATACCCTTACTGCCTAACTGCATGGGTGAGCTGTGAGCAGTGTTACCATACCCTTACTGCCTAACTGCATGGGTGAGCTGTGAGCAGTGGTACCATACCCTTACTGCCTAACTGCATGGGTGAGCTGTGAGCAGTGTTACCATACCCTTACTGCCTAAACTGCATGGGTGAGCTGTGAGCAGTGGTACCATACCCTTACTGCCTAACTGCATGGGTGAGCTGTGAGCAGTGTTACCATACCCTTACTGCCTAACTGCATGGGTGAGCTGTGAGCAGTGGTACCATACCCTTACTGCCTAACTGCATGGGTGAGCTGTGAGCAGTGGTACCATACCCTTACTGCATGGGTGAGCTGTGAGCAGTGGTACCATACCCTTACTGCCTAACTGCATGGGTGAGCTGTGAGCAGTGGTACCATGGATATGGACACAGTGGCCTACACCTCCCACTGCACCATATAATAACAAACAGAACCTAGCTGCATGGGCTGAGCAGTGGTACCATGGATATGGACACAGTGGCCTACACCTCCCACTGCACCATACAATAACAAACAGAACCTAGCTGCATGGGCTGAGCAGTGGTACCATCAGGCCTACTCTCCCACTTCCCCATACAATACAAACAGAGCCTAGCTGCCTTGCTACATGGGGTGAATTAGTGAACAGCGGTGCTGTGGTGCCAGGCCTATACTGCCCCCACACAATAGCAAGCAGAACCTAGCTACATGGGGTAAAGCAGTGAACAGTGGTACCATGGTACCCGGGCTGTGGGTCGTGTACAAAGTGGCGCTAGACTCCAACACCTCAGATAAATAACCTAAGAGGGGGAAAGGGTTTCCAGGAAGGAACGCAACAACAGTGCCTGTTTCAGAGCAACACTGCGGAAGATGGCTTTGAACTTGAAGTCCCCAGCCGTCATACAATGAAAACCTGTTGCCACGGATGTGTTTTAGTCAGATTGAGCATGTAGCTATGTGATATAAGGTCTGGCTGGCCATGTGACCGCCGGCTTTGCAGCTGGGAAGCAGCTGTTTGATGGTTGTTGAGATGGGACTCACGCACGCACGCATGCACACACACACACACACACACACACAGAGTGGTTAGTCCTATAGGTGTAATGGCATGCTTTGAGATAAATTACTAGTCACATTCGGCTGAATAGAACACTGTAGAGTTGCACAGGCAGGAAGGAGAGATAAATGGAGGAAGGAAGGGATGGAGAAAAGAACGGTCACTCCTTCATCCAAAGGAAGATGGAGAGAGTCAGAGAGCCATTTTGGTGCACATCGCCTCAGTTCTTAGCCTCCCTAGCAACAGAGCCTGCCTCTGTGAGGGCCAATCCAAAGTATTAAACCCAGAGAGAGGGGTGGAGCCATTTCCAGAGTCAGGGCCATGGCCATGCTAGAGCAGGGTGTTGAGACGGGAGCTCTCAGAGCTAAGAGGCCACCTGGACACATTCATCTGAGAGGAAGGAAGAGGAGTGCTCACTTTCAGCCACAGATCATTGAGTCGGAGGTGAGAGGTCACACTAATAGCTCTAATTCATCCTCCCATCCTCTCGTTTCAGAGCATCACCCATTCCGAAGGCTAATCTGACACTCTGGCCCTATTGATCGGGCTGGAGATCTTTACCAGATCCATACTGGTTAACAATATCAGGGCCAATACACAAACTTAAGCAGGTAATCACCTTAAATACACACTGGCAAAACGAGACCTGGGTTAGACAATGTTTTCTGGCCATTTCCACTATGTTTACACCAGAAACAGCTCCACCCACTCGGTCAATTGAATTGATTGGAGTGTTTGGCTAGATTGGATTTGTTGATGTTGTCGTTTGATCCCGGCCACTCTGTTTTCTGTCTGTTGCTCCCATGTCTGATGTATCTAGTATGGACTAAAACACTGCTATTACAAGCGTTTGAATTGCAAGGTTCATGTTTCACAGAAAGCAACCACAACAAAAAGTGTCACATGCAGATGAAATCGATCATCCTTGGGGCATAATATCAAAATGTTTCTGTATCGGCGATGTTGGGCTCTTAAAAGTGGGTAGGGCAGTCTAGTCGCACACGTACCCATCCCAGCCTTTAAATGCCTTTAGCCTTTAAATGCCAACTTCATTATGTGCCTTTTAAACACACCTCAACCTTTTCACACCAGACACAGGCTGAAGGGAGCTAGCTCAAACAAGGTACAGAACATCCAAGCAGCGATAGGTGGAACCTTTACATCATTTAAATATACTCAAAACTTTCTCCCGAACTTCTCAGAGCAGTGCAGGTCGACAACAGTGAAGATGATGCTAGAAATGAGCCTGAATGTGTGTGTGTGTATGTTCCATGTCGGTGTTCCAGTGTGTTCCACTCCTAAATGACACAACCCTCCTACAATCGTCACACCAAGTGAAGCTGAAGGAAAGGAATAATGACTTAGATAACACATGTCAGTCTCACAGGTGGGCCACATCTGCTAGGGATTGATATTCCCTCTCTCTCTCCCTCTCCCTCTCCCTCTCTCGTGATTGATTCAGACTCTCAGCTCAGATGATGGTCCCTTCATTACTTCTATTATCTCTCATCAAAAATCCATCTGCTCGCTGACACGCCCCACACATTAACATTATAACATTACCATCCACTGTACTGTTAAACGTGGGCGGACGCACACAGAACTCATTAAAGAAAGTTTCTTAATCATTTCTCTATAACAAACCGGTAAAGAATTTAAGCACTTAAGTAAATTAGATGGGCATGGACTGTTTGAGATAAGTGACGAGATGTCACTATATGACTACACACTGAGTGTACAAATCATTAGAAACATTCTTTCCATGATATAGACTGACCAGATGAGTCCAGGTGTAGATGAATGGGAGGGGACACATGTTAAAGAAGGATTTTTAAGCCTTGAGACAATTGAGACATGGATTGTGTGTGTGCCATTCAGAGGGTAGGTGGACAAGACCAAGTACTTAAGTGCCTTTTAACGGGGTATGGTAGTAGGTGCCAGGCGCACCAGTCTGAGTGTGTCAAGAACTGCAACGCTGCTGGGTTTTTCACACTCAACAGTTTCCCATGTGTATCAAGAATGACGTCAACATGGGCCAGCATACATGTGAAACACTTTAGACACCTTGTAGTCTATGTCCCGACAAATTGAGGCTGTTCTGAGGGCAAAAGGGGGCGCAACTCAATATTAGGAAGGTGTGCTTAATATTTTGTACACTCAGTGTATTTTCTGTGGAGTGAAAAAATGTGATTCATACACTCATATTCTTGAAATAAAACCAGTATGCTGCAGGTGCCTGAAGCCAGAACATTATATACACTCTCTACTGTATGAATCCTAATTACTATTCTCAGGTAGGCTACTGTAGGTATATTATTAGCATGGCTCAGGAAGTCTCTATACGGCACATAAATGGAAGGTCATGCTATCTCATTTCCTGGCTTGATGAATGTGCACAGAGGGGATGAAGAGGATGACACTGCTAGATCTATAAAAAGCCCCAGCGCAGTGTGAGTCAAACATTGTCAAGCCCTGTGAAGATGTCCTGCGTGTGTGTTTGCGGGTGTGTGTGCGCGTGTGTGTGTGTATTTGCGCGTGTGTGCATGTAAGAGAGGGAGAGAGATAGACAAACGGGGTCACCGCCCTCCATCAGAGTCCATTACTCAACAGGGTCTAAATGACTAGAGACACACAGGACCTCCATAAGACTTCCACGGGGAGAGGGGGGGGGGGCGTAGAAATAGAATTATAATTATGTTAATGCATTGATGAACATGGGAGGACAATGATGGTACACACAAACACACCCTCCGTCCTTCCATCCCTATTCCTTTGGTGACCGTGTTTAACAGGGTTTCAGTCGGACACTCTGTCAAACAGCACATCCAGCGCTGGTCCGCGGGGCCTCAATTTTCAACCACAGTGCGACTTCCTGCTCCGAGCTGGACTTTCAATCAGGAGAGTGGAAGGCACCGCCAGAGAGGAGGCAAATGACTTTGGATTCAACCAGGCCCCTTCATTATTATATCATAATGTTCTTCTTCTTCACTTTCCTCTTTTTCCTTTATTCTCTCATTTTCACCAGTCTTAAAGCACCGCAAGGGTGAGAAAGGAGGAAGAGGATGAGAGATGGGTGGAAAAAGAGTATTTTTCTCAGGCAGGCCACAGCTTCATATCACCCTACCTGCTATTTCCTCCTACCTCATGGCCATGCAACTGTAAGACTGCATCCCAAATGGCAACCATTTTTAATCTAACCTTTACTTAACTAGGCAAGTCAGCTATGAACACATTCTTCTTAACAATGACTGCCTACCACGGGCCAAACTCTCCCCTAACCCGGACGACGCTGGGCCAATTGTGAGCCGCCGTATGGGACTCCTGATCACGGCCGGTTGTGATACAGCCCAGAATCGAACCTGGGTCTGAAGTGGTGCATCTAGCATATGCGATACAGTGCCTTCGACCGATGCGCCACTCGGTCCCAATATAGTGCACTACTTTTGACCAGGGCCCAGATATAGGAAATAGGGCGCCATTTTGGCTGCGGCCTAAGTCTGTAAGTAGGACAGAGGATGTGTAGATGTGTGAAGGTAGCTGACAATGTCACAGCACCAATGATTTAGTGAAGCAGACAGCCCTGAAATTACTGCTGCCTATCTATAGGCTCTATCCCTCACTCCAAGCCTCCATCCTCACGCCCCTGAATGACAATACTCTTACAAGCTCCATCCCCATCTGTTTATCCATCCATTCACCCCTCCATCCACACCCCCTCACTGAAAAGTCGTCCTCTAACCCTCCCCCACCTCCTCACTGACAAGCTCCGTTCCGACTGACAGCTTTCTAACACTGTAGGGAGCTCAATGCATGGAGAGGTGCCTCATTGCTCCATGCCTCACCTTGCCTCAGCCAATCAATGGGATAGCACTATCTCAGCCAGCCAGTCAGATTAATGGACCTCATCCTTACATCGCTCTGCACACCACACCGGCACTATACCGCCGTTGCCATGGTGACACATTTCATTGTCGTATGATACGAACATTCCATATTTATGTGGTGCTTGGCCAAAGGATAGAGAGCTACCTGAATTTGCCTTTAAGAGAGAAACCAGTATTCATCTTGAAAGAATGCTGCCGGAGGGGATGGCTACTGTTGTATGGGCTCCTAACCAATTGTGCTATTTTGTGTGTTTTTTTGCATTGTTGGTAACTTATTTTGTACATAATGTTAATGCTACCGTCTCTTATGACCGAAAAGAGCTTCTGGATATCAGAACAGCGATTACTCATCGAACTGGACAATTTTTTTCCGCAAAGGATATAATGTTGCTCCCAGACAAGGCCCAAATCCCTATAATTCGCATGTGAAAATAAGGAAGTACAGGGGGATGAAATCAGGGTGCCTTGTGAGAATTCATTGGCGAGTGGCTAACCCGCCTCTACCATCAGTTCTATTAGCCAACGTGCAATCACTGGAGAAACTGGATGATCTCCGTTCGAGACTATCCTACCAATGGGACATTAAAAACTGTAATATCTTATGTTTCACCGAGTCGTGGCTGAACAACGACACGGATAACATTATATTATCCACGCATTGGCAGGACAGAACAGCTACGTCTGGTTTGACAAGGGGTGGGGGAGTGGGTGGGTGTGGGGGAGTGTCTCTATTTGTCAATTACAGCTGGTGCGCGATGTCTAATAATAAGGTAGTCTCGAAGTATTGCTCAAATTAGATAGAGTACCTCATGATAAGCTGCAGACCACACTATCTACCAAGAGAGTTTTCATCTATATTTTTCATAGCTGTCTATTTGCCACCAACAACCGACGCTGCTACTAAGACTGCACTCAACGAGCTGTATAAGAATCAACAAAATGGTCACTCCTTGTGGCCGGGGATTTTAATGCAGGCATACATAAATCCGTTTTGCAATTTTTTTTACCAGCATTTCATGTACAACCAGAAGAAAAAAAACCTACATCACCTTTACTCCACACACAGAGATGCGTACAAAGCTCTCCTCGCCTTCCATTTGGAAAATCTAACCATAATTATATCCTCCTGATTCCTGCTTACGAGTAAACACTAAAGCAGGAAGTACCAGTGACTTGCTCAATATGGAAGTAGTCAGATGACGCGGATGCTACACTACAGGACTGTTTTGCTAGCACAGACTGGAATATGTTCCAGGATTCATTCAATGGCATTGAGGAGTATATCACCTCAGTAACCGACATCATCAATAAGTGCATCGAATACATCTGTGACCGTACGTACATATCACCATCAAAAGCCATGGATTGCAGGTAAGATACGCACCGAGCTAAAGGCTAGAGATGCCACTTACAAGGAGCGGGACACTAATCTGGACGCTTATTAGAAATCTCACTACGCAATCAGACGAACCATCAAACAGTCAAAGCATCAATACAGGACTAAGATTAAATCCTACTATACCGGCTCTGACACTCGTCGGATGTGGCAGGGCTTGCAAACTATTATGGACTCCAAAGGGAAACCCAGCCACGAGCTGCTCAGTGAAGTGAGCCTACCAGACAGGCTAAATGCCTATTATGCTCGCTTCGAGGCAAGCAACACTGAATCATGCATGAGAGCACCAGCTGTTCCGGACGACTGTGTGATAACACTCCCTATAGACAATGTTTATTTTATTTTACCCTTATTTTACCAGGAAAGTTGATTGAGAACACATTCTCATTTACAGAAATGACCTGGGGAATAGTTACAGTGGAGAGGAATGAGCCAATTGTATGCTGGGGATGATTAGGTGACCGTGATGGTATGAGGGCCAGAATAGGAATTTAGCCAGGACACACGGGATTAACACCCTTACTCCTACGATAAGTGCCATGGGATCTTTAGTGACCACAGAGAGTCAGGACACCCGTTTAACGTCTCATCCAAAAGATGGCACCCTACACAGTGCAATGTCCCCAATCACTGCCCTAGGGTATTCAGAAGTTTTCTTAGACCAGAAGAAAGTTTGCCTCCTACTGGCCCTCCAACACCACTTCCTGAAGCATCTGGTGTCCCATCTAGGGACCAACCAGGACCAACCCTGCTTAGCTTCAGAAGCAAGCCAACAGTGGGATGCAGGGTGGTATGCCGCCCCCAGGTGGTAAGGGTAGTCAACAACACATCTGCCATGTTGACCCTCAACATGGGGGCCCCTCAGAGGTGTGTGCTTAGTCTCCTCCTGTACTCCCTGTTCACCCATGACTGCGTGGCCAAGCAAGACTTCAACAGCAACTTTAAGTTTTCTGATGACACAACAGTGGTAGACATAATCACCGACAACGAAGTGGAGGAGGTCAGAGACCTGGTAGTGTGGTGCCAGGACAACAACCCCTCCCTCAATGTGAGCAAGACAAAGGAGATGATCGTGGACTACAGGAAAAGGAGAGCCAACATGCCCCCATTCACATCGATGGGGCTGTAGTGGAGTGGGTTGAGAGTTTCAAATTCCCGCCAACATGCAATCATGGTCCAAACATACCCAGAACGTAATGAAGATGGCACGACAACGCATTTCCCCCTCAGGAGACTGAAAAGATTTGGCATGGTTTCCAGGAACCTCAAAAAGTTCTACAGCTGCACCATCGAGAGCATCCTGACCGTTTGCGTCACTGCCTGATTTAGCAGCTGCTCAGCATAAGGCGATACAGAGGGTAGTGCGTACAGCCCAGTACATCACTGGGGTCAACCTTCCTGCCATCCAGGATTTATATACTAGGCGCTGTCAGAGGAAGGCCCAATTTTGTCAAATACTTGTCAAAATTGTCCAAGTCATAGACTGTTCTCTCTGCTACCACACGGCAAGTGGTACAGGAGTGCCAAGTCCTGGTCCAAAAGGCTCCTTAACAGCTTCTACCCCCAAGCCATCAGACTGCTGAACAATTAATCAAATGGTCACCATTTGCATTGACACAATAAACTTATTGTGTATTATCTATGCATAGTCACTTTACCCCTTCCTACATGTATAAATGACCTCAACTAACCCGTACCCCTGCACACTGACACTGTACCGGTACCCCCTGTATATATCCTCATTATTGTGATTATATTGTGTTACTTTTAGAATTTTTTACTTTAGTTTATTTAGCAAATATTTCCTTAAACTCTATTTTCTTAAAACTACATTGTTGGTTAAGGGCTTGTAAGTTAGCATTTCACGGTAAGGCCTGTTGTGTTCGGTGCATGTGACAAACACAATTTGATTTGATTTGACATGACGTTTCTGTGTGGGGAGAAAGCCAAGTTTAAATACAGGTGGAGCAGTTAACTGTCATGGCTGGCAGAAATACATGACATGTTTGCATTCATTTGCTCTATTGATTTGCTGCCATTTGTAATAAATTACAATCAAAGTCAGTTCTTGATATCGAAGAAGAACAATTGCATTCCCATTTAACTCAGTGTGGTTCATCTGTAGTAGGGAGAATAACATACACAGAGAGAAACAGTAGTGCAGTCATTGCCTAAGTACGCACTAACTTGGAGGGCTGATTCAGTTACAGGGCTCTCCTCTGAGGTACTTTTGAGACTGGAATAGGAGAGGTTTGTCACAAATCATTTGATTTGTTTAATGAAAATGGTTGTTTCCATTTCTGGACCTCACCCAGTTAACTTTATATCCCTTCCTGCAGTAATTATTTTATGGAACAGTGTGTGTGCATACGTCCGTACGTGTGTCAATACATGCGTTTATTCCACTATTAAAGGAAGTTTACGTATGTACAGTTGAAGTCGGAAGTTTACATTAGCCAAATATATTTAAACTCAGTTTTTCACAATTCCTGACATTTAATCCTCGTAAATATCCCCTGTTTTAGGTCAGTTCGGATCACCACTTCATTTTAAGAATGTGAAATGTCAGAATAATAGTAGAGAGAATTATTTATTTCAGCTTTTGTTTCATTCATCACATTCCCAGTGGGTCAGACGTTTACATACACTCAGTTAGTATTTGGTAGCATTGCCTTTAAATAGTTTAACTTGGGTCAAACGTTTCGGGTAGCCTTCCACAAGCTTCCCACAATAAGTTGGGTGAATTTTGGCCCATTCCTCCTGACAGAGCTGGTGTAACTGAGTCAGGTTTGTAGACCTCCTCGCTCGCACACTCTTTAATCAGTTCTGCCCACAAAATGTATTTAGGATTGAGGTCAGGGCTTTGTGATGGCCACTCCAATACCTTGACTTTGTTGTCCTTAAGCCATAACTTTGGAAGTATGCTTGGGGTCACAGTCCATTTGGAAGACCCATTTGCGCCCAAGCCTTAACTTCCTGACTGAGATGAGATTTTGCTTCTGTAACGGCGTTTGTCTGTTGAATGAAAAGAGTCGGACCGAAATGCAGCGTGTAGGTTACTCATGACTTTAATGAAAGAATCGCGGTACATGAAATAACTGAAACTAAATACAAAAAACAACAGAACGGAACGTGAAACTAATTACAGCCTATCTGGTGACTACAACACAGAGACAGGAACAAACACCCACCAAATACAAAGCGAACTCAGGCTACCTAAATACGGTTCCCAATCAGAGACAACGATAAGCACCTGACTCTAATTGAGAATCGCCTCAGGCAGCCAAGCCTATACCACACCCCTAATCAGCCGCGATCCCAAATAATACAAACCCCAATACGAAACACAACATAACCCATGTCACACCCTGGCCTACCCAAACATATAACAAAAACACAAAATACAATGACCAAGGCGTGACAGCTTCAATATATCCATATACTTTTCCTTCTCATGATACCATCTATTTTGTGAAGTGCACCAGTCCCTCCTGCAGCAAAGCACCCCCATAACATGATGCTGCCACCCCCGTGCTTCATGTTTGGGATGTTGTTCTTCGGCTTGCAAGAATCCCCCCTTTTCCTCCAAACATAACGATGGTCATTATGGCCAAACAGTTATATTTTTGTTTCATCAGACCAGACGGCATTTCTCAAAAAAATACGATCTTTGTCCCCATGTGCAGTTTTGGAGCAGTGGAGCAGTGGCTTCTTCCTTGCTGAGCGGTCTTTCAGGTTATGTTGATATAGGACATGTTTTACTGTGGATATAGATACTTTTGTATCCGTTTCCTCCAGCATATTCACAAAAGCCTTTGCTGTTGTTCTGGGATTGATTTGCACTTTTCACAGCAAAGTATGTTCATCTCTAAGAGACAGAACGCATCTCCTTCCTGAGCGGTATGATGGCTGCATCATATAATTGCGTACTATTGTTTGTACAGATGAACGTAGTACCTTCAGGCGTTTGGAAATTGCTCCCAAGAATGAACCAGACTTGTGGAGGTATCCAATTTTTTTCTGAGGTCTCACCTGATGTCAAGCAAAGAGGCACTCAGTTTGAAGGTAGGCCTTGAAATACATCCACAGGTACACCTCCTATTGACTCAAATGATGTCAGTTAGCCTTTCAGAAGCTTCTAAAGCCATGACATTATTTTCTGGAATTTTCCAAGCTTTTTAAAAGGCACAGTCAACTTAGTGTATACAAACTTCTGACCTGCTAGAATTGTGATACAGTGAATTATACGTCAAATAATCTGTCTTTAAAACAATTTTAGGAAAAATGACTTGTGTCATGCACAAAGTAGATGTCCTAACCGACTTGCCAAAACTATTGTTTGTTAACAAGAAATGTATGGAGTGGTTGAAAAGTGAATTTTAATGACTCCAACCTAAGTGTAGGTAAACTCCCGACTTCAACTGTATGTACACTGAACAAAAATATGTGTGTTTGTCCCATGTTTCATGAGCTGAATTAAAAGATCCTAGAAATGTTCCATACAAGAAGCTTATTTCTCTCAAATGCTGTGCACACATTTGTTTACATCCCTGTTAGTGAGCATTTCTCCTTTGCCAAGATGATCCATCCACCTGGACAGGTGTTGCATATCAAAAAGCTAATTAAACAGCATGAGCATTACACAGGTGCACCTTGCGCTGGGGATAATAAAAGGCCACTCTAAAATGTGCTGTTTTGTCACACAACAGAATGCCACAGACATCTCGAGTTTTGAGGGAACGTGCAATTGGCATGCTGACTGAAGGAATGTGCACCGGAGCTGTTGCCAGAGGGTTGAATGTTAATTTCTCTACCATAAGCCACCTCCTACATTGTTTTAGAGAATTTGGCAGAACATCCAACCGGCCTCACAACCGTAGACCACGCGTAACCACGCCAGCCCAGGACCTCCATATCCGGCTTCTTCACCTGCGGGATCTGGTCAGCTGGTCAGCTGATGAAACTGTGGGTTCGCACAACTGAAGAATTTCTGCTGTCAGAAACCGTCTCGGGGAAGCTCATCTGCGTGCTCGTCGTCCTCACCAGGGTCTGGTCCTGACTGCAGTTCTGAGTTGTAACCGACTACAGTGGGCAAATGCTCACCTTCGACGGCCACTGACACGCTGGAGAAGTGTGCTCTTCATGGATGAATCCTTGTATTAACTGTACCAGCCAGATGGCAGACAGCGTGTATGGTGTCCTGTGAGTGAACAGTTTGCTGATGTCAACGTGGTGAACAAGGTGCCCCGTACAGACAATGCAATTGCATTTTATTGATGGCAATTTGAATGCACAGAGATACCGCGACGAGATCCTGAGGCCCATTGTCGTGGCGTTAATCTGCCGCCATCACCTCGTGTTTCAGCATGATAACGCACGGCCCCACGTCACAAGGATCTGTGCACAATTCCTGAAAGCTGAAAATGTCCCCGTTCTTCCATGACCTGCAATATACAGCAATTTCACACAGCCATTGAAACGAGTGGGACGACATTCCACAGGCCAAAATCAACAGCCTGTTCAACTCTATGTGAAGATGTGTTGCGCTGCATGAGGCAAATGGTGGTCAAACCAGATGCTGACCGGTATTCTGATTCAGATTTTTTTTAAGTGTCTGTGACCAACAGATGCATACCTGTATTCTCAGTCGTGTAAAATCCATAGACTAAGTCCTCATTTATTTATTTCAAGTGACTGATTTCCATATATGAACTGCCACTCAGTCAACTTTTTGAAATTGTTGCATGTTGCGTTCATATTATTTTGTTCAGTGTATATAGGGGGTGGCTACTTTGAAGAATCTCAAATATACTTGGTTACTACATGATTCCATATGTGTTATGTCATCGTTGTGATGTCTTCACTATTGTTCTACAAGGTAGAAAATAGTAAAGCTAAAGAAAAACCCTTGAATGAGTAGGTGTGTCCAAACTTTTGACTGGTACTGTATGTCTGTGTACGGCCTTAATAGTGAAGCCATGCTTTCATTCCAGGCTCTAGAGACCAGTCATCATGCTGTTAATCACACACCAGTAGCTATATTCATACTGAGGAGGTGACCTTGCTGTGTAGGTTCTCAGCATCTGTCCTCTTTCATGACTGTCATACGAGACAGACCAGGCAATAGATCTCCTCCCATGCTAACATAACATGGGACTGAGATAACTATTCTACAATACACGGTCACCTCTATATCTGTGTGAGAACATGTTTAAAAAGGTCCTCAGCGGTCAGTGTGAGGAATACCTGGGTCGTGTTCATTAGGACACACGGCGTAAAACGTTGTGTACGGAAAAGGAACATTTGCGTTCCTGATTGGACAAGTCCAGGTAGTCCCTCCTTGTTTTAGTCCATTTTCTTCCTTTTGGTGCCTATTGAACATGACCCTGCTGTCTGACACACAGAGTTTCATACACTCGTCGTTATTGATTTCAGTTTCAATCCAAGTCGAAGAAGTAAACACCAGTCATATTAGCAAGAGGTCTGTCTTTCAGACTGGCAGCAAGAGGTGCCTAACAATCATCTGCATCATTAAGCTTTTTTATTCTGAAGGTGTTTTTCTACAATGACTGTAGCCGTAATTCACCGACAAAACACGCCGGTCGATGCATGAACACTACAATAGAAAAACTGTCTGGAAACAAACAGAGAAAGAAGAGAGAGAAGTATCTGGCACTCTCTCCCTGAGAAATTAGTCGAGATGGAGATCTGAAGGTTTGTCAAGCCAGCATGCCAATAACATCGGCCCCAAATCACCCCCCGCTAACTTCCACTAACTTTTCAACTTCCCTCATTTGCCACACTCTCACTCACACTCACAGGAGGGAAAGCTGCTTTTTGGCACGGTAGAAGTTTTTTAGAATTCCACAACCATTGTTTAGTTCTAGAAACTGTTTGTGATCACAGTGGCATTCTGAAAGGCTGTGTCAGTGCCTGTCTCATAATAAGGCATCTGTGGCAACCAAAGTCAGCGTAGGAGGAGGGGAGAAATGAGTGGGAGAGGGGAAAGAGGGAGGAATGAGAGACATAAGAGCAGAGGGGAAGAGAGGAGCAGGGCCTATTGAGCTAGAGGTTTAATTAGCCGTCAGAAGGCTTTGACACCTTCTCTGATCTCCAGCGAGAAGGAGTTCATTGGCAGAGTGGCACTGCTACTACTAGATAACATGGAGATGAGAGAGCACTGCTACTGTAGACAACATGGAGATGAGAGAGCAATGATACTGTAGACAACATGGAAATGAGAGCACTGCTACTGTAGACAATATGGAGATGAGAGCACTGCTACTGTAGACAACATGGAGATGAGAGAGCACTGCTACTGTAGACAATATGGAGATGAGAGAGCACTGCTACTGTAAACAACATGGAGATGAGAAAGCACTGCTACTGTAGACAACATGGATATGAGAAAGCACTGCTACTGTAGACAACATGGAGATGAGAAAGCACTGCTACTGTAGACAACATTGAGATGAGAAAGCACTGCTACTGTAGACAACATGGAGATGAGAAAGCACTGCTACTGTAGACAATATGGAGATGAGAGAGCACTGCTACTGTAGACAACATGGAGATGAGAGAGCACTGCTACTGTAGACAACATGGAGATGAGAGAGCACTGCTACTGTAGACAACATAGAGATGAGAGAGCACTGCTACTGTAGACAACATGGAGATGAGAAAGCACTGCTACTGTAGACAACATGGAGATGAGAAAGCACTGCTACTGTAGACAATATGGAGATGAGAAAGCACTGCTACTGTAGACAACATGGAGATGAGAAAGCACTGCTACTGTAGACAATATGGAGATGAGAGAGCACTGCTACTGTAGACAATATGGAGATGAGAGAGCACTGCTACTGTAGACAATATGGAGATGATAGAGCACTGCTACTGTAGACAATATGGAGATGAGAGAGCACTGCTACTGTAGACAATATGGAGATATGGAGATGAGAGAGCACTGCTACTGTAGACAATATGGAGATGAGAGAGCACTGCTACTGTAGACAATATGGAGATGAGAGAGCACTGCTACTGTAGACAATATGGATATATGGAGATGAGAGAGCACTGCTACTGTAGACAATATGGAGATGAGAGAGCACTGCTACTGTAGACAATATGGAGATGAGAGAGCACTGCTACTGTAGACAATATGGAGATATGGAGATGAGAGAGCACTGATACTGTAGACAATATGGAGATATGGAGATGAGAGAGCACTGCTACTGTAGACAATATGGAGATATGGAGATGAGAGAGCACTGCTACTGTAGACAATATGGAGATGAGAGCACTGCTACTGTAGACAATATGGAGATATGGAGATGAGAAAGCACTGCTACTGTAGACAACATGGAGATGAGAAAGCACTGCTACTGTAGACAATATGGAGATGAGAGAGCACTGCTACTGTAGACAATATGGAGATGAGAGAGCACTGCTACTGTAGACAATATGGAGATGAGAGAGCACTGCTACTGTAGACAATATGGAGATGAGAGAGCACTGCTACTGTAGACAATATGGAGATATGGAGATGAGAGAGCACTGCTACTGTAGACAATATGGAGATGAGAGAGCACTGCTACTGTAGACAACATGGAGATGAGAGAGCACTGCTACTGTAGACAATATGGAGATGAGAGAGCACTGCTACTGTAGACAATATGGAGATGAGAGAGCACTGCTACTGTAGACAATATGGAGATATGGAGATGAGAGAGCACTGCTACTGTAGACAATATGTAGATATGGAGATGAGAGAGCACTGCTACTGTAGACAATATGGAGATATGGAGATGAGAGAGCACTGCTACTGTAGACAATATGGAGATGAGAGCACTGCTACTGTAGACAATATGGAGATATGGAGATGAGAGAGCACTGCTACTGTAGACAATATGGAGATATGGAGATGAGAGAGCACTGCTACTGTAGACAATATGGAGATATGGAGATGAGAGAGCACTGCTACTGTAGACAATATGGAGATATGGAGATGAGAGAGCACTGCTACTGTAGACAACATGGAGATGAAAGAGCACTGCTACTGTAGACAATATGGAGATGAGAGCACTGCTACTGTAGACAACATGGAGATGAGAGAGCACTGCTACTGTAGACAACATGGAGATGAGAAAGCACTGCTACTGTAGACAACATGGAGATGAGAGAGCACTGCTACTGTAGACAACATGGAGATGAGAAAGCACTGCTACTGTAGACAACATGGAGATGAGAAAGCACTGCTACTGTAGGCAATATGGAGTTGAGCAAGCACTGCTACTGTAGACAACATGGAGATGAGAAAGCACTGCTACTGTAGACAATATGGAGATGAGAGAGCACTGCTACTGTAGACAATATGGAGATGAGAGAGCACTGCTACTGTAGACAATATGGAGATGAGAGAGCACTGCTACTGTAGACAATATGGAGATGAGAGAGCACTGCTACTGTAGACAATATGGATATATGGAGATGAGAGAGCACTGCTACTGTAGACAATATGGAGATGAGAGAGCACTGCTACTGTAGACAACATGGAGATGAGAGAGCACTGCTACTGTAGACAATATGGAGATGAGAGAGCACTGCTACTGTAGACAATATGGAGATGAGAGAGCACTGCTACTGTAGACAATATGGAGATATGGAGATGAGAGAGCACTGATACTGTAGACAATATGGAGATATGGAGATGAGAGAGCACTGCTACTGTAGACAATATGGAGATATGGAGATGAGAGAGCACTGCTACTGTAGACAATATGGAGATGAGAGCACTGCTACTGTAGACAATATGGAGATATGGAGATGAGAGAGCACTGCTACTGTAGACAATATGGAGATGAGAAAGCACTGCTACTGTAGACAACATGGAGATGAGAAAGCACTGCTACTGTAGACAATATGGAGATGAGAGAGCACTGCTACTGTAGACAATATGGAGATGAGAGAGCACTGCTACTGTAGACAATATGGAGATGAGAGAGCACTGCTACTGTAGACAATATGGAGATGAGAGAGCACTGCTACTGTAGACAATATGGAGATATGGAGATGAGAGAGCACTGCTACTGTAGACAATATGGAGATGAGAGAGCACTGCTACTGTAGACAATATGGAGATGAGAGAGCACTGCTACTGTAGACAATATGGATATATGGAGATGAGAGAGCACTGCTACTGTAGACAATATGGAGATGAGAGAGCACTGCTACTGTAGACAACATGGAGATGAGAGAGCACTGCTACTGTAGACAATATGGAGATGAGAGAGCACTGCTACTGTAGACAATATGGAGATGAGAGAGCACTGCTACTGTAGACAATATGGAGATATGGAGATGAGAGAGCACTGATACTGTAGACAATATGTAGATATGGAGATGAGAGAGCACTGCTACTGTAGACAATATGGAGATATGGAGATGAGAGAGCACTGCTACTGTAGACAATATGGAGATGAGAGCACTGCTACTGTAGACAATATGGAGATATGGAGATGAGAGAGCACTGCTACTGTAGACAATATGGAGATATGGAGATGAGAGAGCACTGCTACTGTAGACAATATGGAGATATGGAGATGAGAGAGCACTGCTACTGTAGACAATATGGAGATATGGAGATGAGAGAGCACTGCTACTGTAGACAACATGGAGATGAGAGAGCATTGCTACTGTAGACAACATGGAGATGAGAGAGCACTGCTACTGTAGACAACATGGAAATGAGAGCACTGCTACTGTAGACAATATGGAGATGAGAGCACTGCTACTGTAGACAACATGGAGATGAGAGAGCACTGCTACTGTAGACAATATGGAGATGAGAGAGCACTGCTACTGTAGACAACATGGAGATGAGAAAGCACTGCTACTGTAGACAACATGGAGATGAGAAAGCACTGCTACTGTAGACAACATGGAGATGAGAAAGCACTGCTACTGTAGACAACATGGAGATGAGAAAGCACTGCTACTGTAGACAACATGGAGATGAGAAAGTACTGCTACTGTAGACAACATGGAGATGAGAGATCACTGCTACTGTAGACAACATGGAGATGAGAAAGCACTGCTACTGTAGACAACATGGAGATGAGAAAGCACTGCTACTGTAGACAATATGGAGATGGGAAAGCACTGCTACTGTAGACAACATGGAGATGAGAAAGCACTGCTACTGTAGACAATATGGAGATGAGAGAGCACTGCTACTGTAGACAATATGGAGATGAGAGAGCACTGCTACTGTAGACAATATGGAGATGAGAGAGCACTGCTAATGTAGACAATATGGAGATATGGAGATGAGAGAGCACTGCTACTGTAGACAATATGGAGATGAGAGAGCACTGCTACTGTAGACAACATGGAGATGAGAGAGCACTGCTACTGTAGACAATATGGAGATGAGAGAGCACTGCTACTGTAGACAATATGGAGATGAGAGAGCACTGCTACTGTAGACAATATGGAGATGAGAGAGCACTGCTGCTGTAGACAATATGGAGATGAGAGAGCACTGCTACTGTAGACAATATGGAGATATGGAGATGAGAGAGCACTGCTACTGTAGACAATATGGATATGAGAGCACTGCTACTGTAGACAATATGGAGATATGGAGATGAGAGAGCACTGCTACTGTAGACAATATGGAGATGAGAGAACACTGCTACTGTAGACAATATGGAGATATGGAGATGAGAGAGCACTGCTACTGTAGACAATATGGAGATGAGAGCACTGCTACTGTAGACAATATGGAGATATGGAGATGAGAGCACTGCTACTGTAGACAATATGGAGATATGGAGATGAGAGAGCACTGCTACTGTAGACAATATGGAGATATGGAGATGAGAGAGCACTGCTACTGTAGACAATATGGAGATATGGAGATGAGAGAGCACTGCTACTGTAGACAACATGGAGATGAGAAAGCACTGCTACTGTAGACAACATGGAGATGAGAAAGCACTGCTACTGTAGACAACATGGGGATGAGAGAGCACTGCTACTGTAGACAACATGGAGATGAGAAAGCACTGCTACTGTAGACAACATGGAGATGAGAAAGCACTGCTACTGTAGACAATATGGAGATGGGAAAGCACTGCTACTGTAGACAACATGGAGATGAGAAAGCACTGCTACTGTAGACAATATGGAGATGAGAGAGCACTGCTACTGTAGACAATATGGAGATGAGAGAGCACTGCTACTGTAGACAATATGGAGATGAGAGAGCACTGCTACTGTAGACAATATGGAGATGAGAGAGCACTGCTACTGTAGACAATATGGAGATATGGAGATGAGAGAGCACTGCTACTGTAGACAATATGGAGATGAGAGAGCACTGCTACTGTAGACAATATGGAGATGAGAGAGCACTGCTGCTGTAGACAATATGGAGATGAGAGAGCACTGCTACTGTAGACAATACTGAGATATGGAGATGAGAGAGCACTGCTACTGTAGACAATATGGATATGAGAGCACTGCTACTGTAGACAATATGGAGATATGGAGATGAGAGAGCACTGCTACTGTAGACAATATGGAGATGAGAGAACACTGCTACTGTAGACAATATGGAGATATGGAGATGAGAGAGCACTGCTACTGTAGACAATATGGAGATGAGAGCACTGCTACTGTAGACAATATGGAGATATGGAGATGAGAGAGCACTGCTACTGTAGACAATATGGAGATATGGAGATGAGAGAGCACTGCTACTGTAGACAATATGGAGATATGGAGATGAGAGAGCACTGCTACTGTAGACAACATGGAGATGAGAAAGCACTGCTACTGTAGACAACATGGAGATGAGAGAGCACTGCTACTGTAGACAACATGGAGATGAGAAAGCACTGCTACTGTAGACAACATGGAGATGAGAAAGCACTGCTACTGTAGACAATATGGAGATGGGAAAGCACTGCTACTGTAGACAACATGGAGATAAGAAAGCACTGCTACTGTAGACAATATGGAGATGAGAGAGCACTGCTACTGTAGACAATATGGAGATGAGAGAGCACTGCTACTGTAGACAATATGGAGATGAGAGAGCACTGCTACTGTAGACAATATGGAGATGAGAGAGCACTGCTACTGTAGACAATATGGAGATATGGAGATGAGAGAGCACTGCTACTGTAGACAATATGGAGATGAGAGAGCACTGCTACTGTAGACAACATGGAGATGAGAGAGCACTGCTACTGTAGACAATATGGAGATGAGAGAGCACTGCTACTGTAGACAATATGGAGATGAGAGCACTGCTACTGTAGACAATATGGAGATATGGAGATGAGAGAGCACTGCTACTGTAGACAATATGGAGATGAGAGAGCACTGCTACTGTAGACAATATGGAGATATGGAGATGAGAGAGCACTGCTACTGTAGACAATATGGAGATGAGAGAGCACTGCTACTGTAGACAATATGGAGATATGGAGATGAGGGAGCACTGCTACTGTAGAGAATATGGAGATGAGAGAGCACTGCTACTGTAGACAATATAGAGATGAGAGAGCACTGCTACTGTAGACAATATGGAGATATGGAGATGAGAGAGCACTGCTACTGTAGACAATATGGAGATGAGAGAGCACTGCTACTGTAGACAACATGGAGATGAGAGAGCACTGCTACTATAGACAATTTGGAGATGAGAAAGCACTGCTACTATTGACAATATGGAGATGAGGGAGCTGGAAAAGCTAGGTCTACTCAGAGAAGAAGAAGGGATGAAAGATAGGGGATATTGAGAAAGGGGAATAGAGGAGAGGAAGAAAAAGGAAGAGAGGAGAGGAATAGAGGGAGAGAGGAGAGAAATAGAGGGCAAAAGAGGAGAGGTAGAGAGGGGAAGTGGGGAGAGGAAGAGCGGGGGAGAGAGGAGAGGAAGAGAGGGGGAGAGGGAGGAGGGGTAAAGAGGAGAGGAAGAGAGGGGGAGAGAGCAAAGGAAGAGAGGGAAAGAGAGGAGAGGTAGAGGAAGAGAGGGTGAGAAGTAAGGAAGAGAGGGGAGAGATTAGAGAAAGAGAGCGGAGAGAGAGGAGAGGAAGAGAGGAGGAGCGAGCAGAGGAAGAGAGCGGAAGAGAGGAGAGGCTGGAGTAGCTAGGTCTAACTCAGAGGGGAGGACAGGAAATGGGAGAGAAGGAAGAGAGAGGGGGTAATGGTGGGTAGTGGGGGTGTAGTGTGGAGTGTGAAGAGGTGGGGTCAGGTGGGGGTGTCAGGCTCCTCCAGCTGTGTCAAAACGTGGCTCCATGGCAGTGAGGTCGATACAGAGATGACAGGAGGTGACTGGTTAAGGACTGAATTGACTAGCAGAACTGGAGCTTAACTGGACCTGAAACGGAGTGGGAATTGACCTGAGTGCAATCGTGCAGGTTGAGAGTGAAGGGGTGATGAACCAAAAATGACATTAACCCCCCTGATTATAATCAGGGGGTGATGGAGGGCTGAGGACGGGAGGGATGAGGAAGATGGAAGAGGTGTGAGGTCAGCTATCTCAGAGAAAAATAAATGCCGTCTCTCTCGCGACCTGTCTTTCAATCAAGGTGCAATAATTAGAATGTTATCATAGAAGACATTCGGCCAACGGCAGTTTGCTTCAAAGACAAACATTATACCATGTAGTTTATACCAACGCATTTCTGCGAATACCACCAGGAGTTCTGGTGACTCACCCATCATGCGGGGTCCCATCATCACATTGCGTGGCGGCATGGAGGGCTGGTCGTCCATGCACTCTCTGGTCCCGAACATGGAGTGGGAGATGTGGCGCTCATGGTCGTCCAGAGGGTCTGTCAGAGGTTGCTCCTCCACCCGCGAGCTTCCCGGAACCTCCTAAAGAGGGACAGAGAGAGAAGAGAGGTCACTCAGTGGAGGGGAAAGAGAGACGAACGTCAAACCCTTGATGCAAAACCAAGTCTCAAGTCTCAAACAAGGTTCAGTCTGTCCACGGCCACTTCAAACATACAATACAATCTTTCACGGGTTTGCATGTAGGAACCAGTACCAAAGGCGGTTTCATCTTCCAGTCAACAGAAAAGGCAGTGCTCCCAGTCAGATGAAGAGGCATAGATTTCCCATAGCTGTAAACACAGCTGTCTCATCCAGTGGGCCTCGTTTAATGGCAAAAGACTTTTGCTCGGTGGTCAATGTATTGCGACATTGATTATTGGGCGAACCGGCCACTCGATACACGTGTCACTTTTAACACAACCCTATTACTGAGTGACAGTTAAGAAATGACATTGTAGGGTTTTAGCTTGGACCTAATAAGAAAAAGTAGACTTCATGAGTCTTGTGTTTCCAGTAATCAATGTTAGGGGGGAGTGGGGTAAGTTGAGAAACGTCATATATTCAGTATCACTCCGTCAATGGAAATACAGTATTCTTTCTAACAAAGATATCTGTATGTATTTCAGAGTGTTGTGCATCCCTGGAAATAATCCTAATTCGTGTAAACATTACAGTTTTGAAAACATAGCTTGTCTAAACAAGTGGTCTCTTGGCTGGGTATGGGGTAAATTGAGTAGTGATGTAAACTGATGTATAGAACAATCTTAAAACGGTCTACTTAGCATCATGAAACCTCTAACGTAATAGATTCATTTGACTTGGTGAAAATCCGTTTTTTGGACCTAACTTGCTTACCACTTTTTCCATGTGGTTTCTTCCTTCACAGACTCCATGGAATGATGACCTCTTCCTAAATATGTGGTCAAATTAGACTTTTTGTGTATGGTTCCCTAAAACAAAGGGAGCCTCAACTTATGCCTTTGGCTCAACTTACCCCACTCTCCCCTACAACCATTCTGTCCTTGTCAACAGGTTGTGTCCCAAATGGTTCCCTTTTCCATATATAGTGTGTTACTGTTGACCAGGACCCATAGGGCTCTGGTCAAAAGTGGTGCACTATGTAGGGAATAGGGTGTCATTCAGAACACAAACCGTGTAAAACTGTACAGGCTATGGTGGGAATGTGCTGTGATGCATTATGGCCCCAGGGAATAAAATAACATTTCCCACAAACATATGAGAGAAGGAGAAAAAAGAGAGGGAGAAAATACTGTAGCATTGTTTGGCAGTCACCTGTGAGGGAACCACGTGCGACTGGTTAGAGAACAGAGCCTGTTCCAAAGATAACAGCCGGGCCCTGTTTCACCAACACACACACACACACACACACACACACACACACACACACACACACACACACACACACACACACACACGCACACGCACACGCACACACACACACACACACACACACACACACACACACACACACACACACACACGCGCGCAAACACACACAGAGTTGATTCTTTATGTCCAGGGAATACAGTACGAGTTGGCCCTCCAACAGATCTGTTACAGATTCATTCCAAGCAGAGAGAGAGAGCGAAAAAGAGAGAGAGAGAGACACACAGACAGAAGCGAGAGAGTGAAGCGAGAGAGCGAAGCGAGAGAGAGTGAGGCGAGTGAGTGAGAGAGAAGCAAGAGAGAGAGAGAAGCAAGAGAGAGAGAGAGACAGCAGGAGAGCACAAAAGAGAGAGGAACCAAGCTCTGAACTGACCCCAGACCTGCAAATATGGATGTATCATGACACAAAACTGACCACGGGCCAAAAGCAACAGAAACCAGAGAAGAGGAGATTCTTCAAGAAAACAAATAGAGAAACAAATGTGAGAGGATTGCAGAGGAAGAAAGCCCTGTGCTGTCTATAGGACCAGACCAGTGCGGTTGGGTCAGCTCTGTAGTCTGCTGGGGTAGCACAGCCGTGCCGGGTATATATGGTGATGCATGGGTCAGGCGGGGGAAGAGACTTATCACGGTCGGTCTGTTTAATATAAATGACGTTTAATGAAGTTGGGAGCTGAGGACTTTATCTAGCCTCGGCTTCATAAGCGCACAGCAAATGGAATGATTGGCGGTGGCGTGCAAAGGAAAGGGTTAACGCAATTACAATCCTTTCTAATAAAGCCCGGTCCAGGATGAATTGGACTCGAGAAGGTTTCACTGGTACAACAGAGGACGTATTGTATTGGTTTCACTCTCTTGTTTTTCAATCTGCTGAGAGTGCGGTCTGGTAGGCTTATAAAAACACAGTCACAGGCTGAGAAAAGGGCCGACTTCTCAGAGCTAATGAATAACGTACGGACAGGCGTCATAGAGGACAGAGAGACTGAGAATTGATTAAACAGGCTTCATATGTACAGTAGCTCGTCTGGGGGGAGGTGCATGCGAGTGTGTGTCTGTCTGTCTGTGTGTGTGTGTGTGTGTGTGTGTGTGTGTGTGTGTGTGTGTGTGTGTGTGTGTGTGTGTGTGTGTGTGTGTGTGTGTGTGTGTGTGTGTGTGTGTGTGTGTGTGTGTGTGTGTGTGTGTGTGTGTGTGTGTGTGTGTGTGTGTGTGTGTGTGTACGTGCCTGCATAAAGGAGTCTGTGCACAAGTGTGTTTGTATGTGTATGTGTGAGGGGGAATTTGAGTGAATGAGTAAACCAGTGTGCTTTTTAGTGGTATTACCAGCAGCTCTCACCATCTCTTAATCTCTCTTAATCTACTCATTTCCAGACTGGATTATCCGGCTGTGAAGGAAGGCTACTGATTCGCCCACAGAGAGCTTCGTCGGGAGTTCACCAAATTCCCACCGGATGACAGACAGAACACACATGCACAGACAGGGAAAAGTTGCCCCTTGTTGACAAGGCAGAGTGTTACTCTAACGTCCTTGCCTGTTCATGTATGGTTTTACGGTTAGCCCTTAGCCTGTTCATGTATGGTTTTACGGTTAGCCCTTAGCCTGTTCATGTGTGGTTTTACGGTTAGCCCTTAGCCTGTTCATGTATGGTTTTACGGTTAGCCCTTAGCCTGTTCATGTGTGGTTTTACGGTTAGCCCTTAGCCTGTTCATGTGTGGTTTTACGGTTAGCCCTGTAGCCTGTTCATGTATGGTTTTACGGTTAGCCCTTAGCCTGTTCATGTGTGGTTTTACGGTTAGCCCTTAGCCTGTTCATGTATGGTTTTACAGTTAGCCCTTAGCCTGTTCATGTATGGTTTTACGGTTAGCCCTTAGCCTGTTCATGTGTGGTTTTACGGTTAGCCCTTAGCCTGTTCATGTATGGTTTTACAGTTAGCCCTTAGCCTGTTCATGTATGGTTTTACGGTTAGCCCTTAGCCTGTTCATGTGGCCATCATCCAGTCAACTTTACCCATTGATGCTGTTCACAATTACAGTCTTTAAACTGCAGCATCCTGCCCACCTTTGGACCAACCAGCCAACACACCTACCAACCTAAGTCTCCAGTGGCTACGTCCGTCTCATTAGCTTCCCCTCATCCCTTTATCTGCCTCAAGCCTTATCCTCCCAGGTATTCCCTCTCTCCATTTCTACCACTGCTGCATTCAATACCACTACCCGTGTTTCCAGGAGATTGCCATCCCCCCCTGTCTGTATTGATTGTAAACATTGTACTGTATGTGACTATAGATGGGTACAAGTTGTCAGAGAGCGAGTTTAAGGGAAATAAACATTGTTCAGGTGGTATGAAAAGTTGTATACATGTCTTAAAAATGAAATACACATGCGTGTGTGTGTGTTCAAAGTGATCATGGTAAAGAATTAATAGAATAACCCCATTTGAGTTCATACGGAACAGAGTTGAACTGAAATGAGCTGAACTGAGAGCTAATATAACACGTTACCCAAACAGTCCACCATTGCACTCAGCTACACCACTAAACCACCTGATTCAATAAATTATTCTCTGAATTGGACCAATTGAGTTTCCGTCGCTGGTCCTAAATGAGTTAGTCTGCTGGTACCAGCTGCAGTTGAATGGCCCTGCAGGAGGTGCAGAGTTGTGTTTCTGTAGTTCCACTATCTACTTTCCCACATTTACCCAGTTCGTAATAAAGAGTAATCTCCCATCATGCAACACTCCCTCCCTTCCTCTTCCTGTTATCCTCCAACATGAATCATTCTGATCTACTATGACATCACGCTAAGTGGTTGTCATGATCCCCATGTCATCATCTAATGGGGCCTCAATCCCTCCCATAACATTACATTACAGCGTTAAGGGAGAGGTCAGACGCAAATCTAACTCTCTCTTTTCTTTCCTATTCTTTCTCTACCTCCATCTCTCTATATCCCCCCCTCTTTTCTTTGGGGAACGCATCTAAATGCATTAGTGTCGTAAGACTGTGTCCCCATCCCCATCCGCAGCGGATGGACGGTCAGCTCAATGCTAATAAAACCATAGTTTACTGTGCCAGGCAGATTCAGGCTGATTGATCTCTCTCTGAAGCCATATTGATCAAGCCTGCTCTCCTCTTGTCTACAGGGCCGCGGTTCTTCTGTTAGCCAAGCCACCTCCTTCACAATGTCAACTCACATCAACAATCTTGTGCTGAATCCCATCTGGACATGTCTGGACAGTCATTGGTATGCAGAAAGGGGCAGTTCATGTCCTGTTACGTAAAGGGCCCTTTTCCATTAGCTCCCCTCTTCAATGTAAGCTCAAATGTATTCTGTTCAGTATCTGTAATATACAGCTACATGGTGGAAGGAACAGGGCTTCTTCAGCAGGTATCCTGTCCTCTATTTCTTCATGTATGACATGAAGCCACATGATAGGAGCAGAGTAGCTAGGTCTCCCATTCTACCCTGATGTGGTGGGGCTGCATTCAAAATGGCATCCTATTCCCTTTATAATGCACTGTATGTAGAATAGGGTGCTGTTTGGGACGCACACTTGCTGTACTGTAGCTCATCTATAATGCAGAGGGCATCTGAATCCTCCCATTATCAGATGATGGCACTGTGCTTCCCAGTGGACCTGACTGGTCTTGACCAGTAAGTGAAGCTCCTCATAGCCTTCAAAAGGTAGAGAGGCCAAAGCTTTGTCCAATGCTTTGTACACGGACTCATTTGGTGTACAATCCTAACTGATTTAATGTTCAATGGGGCACACGTTAACAAAAGAATGATCTCAGTTAAGTTCAGCTAACGCTTCCTTGATTCTCTCCCTTTCAAAATACATGTTTAAAAAAATAAAATAAATTGTGCTTACTCAACATGACTCAGCTTACAGAGGGTGTGGGGTATAGCCTAGCGATTACCCACAATGCGTCACTCAGGTCGTTTGAATAGAATAGGCCAGTGTAGCAGTTTCTTCCTCCAAATGATATTTACATAATTGAGAGAAAGAGTAGTGTTTCCGAAAGGCTTTCATGTGGTCAAGAGAAGGAAATGTTTTACATATATTTTTTATGTTCTGCCTCCAGGGACACTGGACTCTGCTGAGACACGCAGAAACTAAAGAAAGTGAAAGTTGGAAATAGAAATATCTTCATTTCAATAAATGAAATGAAACAATTGGGGAGAGAGGGTAGAGTAGCATCCTAAGGCTGTACGATCCACTTCATGAATTTACATAAGCAGCACGTCCCATTCTGTGGGCATGCCTATTTTAAATACTGCACTTTAAAAATAGTACAATATGAATGGTACCATAAGTAAAACGTAGCACAGAGCAGAACAGGTGAGATGTAGAGAACATATTGTTAACATAATATGAAGGCTGCCTTAACTCTAAAAGTGTGCTGGTCAGGGCAGGTCCTGGCCGTTCTGCCGCCATAGGCGAGGCCAAAAAATGGCTGTCCCTACAAGAATAGTCCTAAGTAAGCAAAATTACATTGAAAATATGTCAAGAATACATATTTTTCCAGATATTTAAGCTAGGTTCAATTTAGGTTCTGAATGAAGGGTGAAAAGTCATATTTTCTAGGCGTTGAAATAAGGTTAATATTCAGTTCTGAAAGAAAGTTGAAAATAGGTACAGTTGAAGTTGGAAGTTTACAGACAATTAGGTTGGCGTTATTCAAACTCATTTTTCAACCAGTCCACAAATTTATTGTCAACAAACTATAGCTTTGGCAAGTCGGTTAGGACATCTACTTTGTGGATGACACAAGTCATTTTTCCAACAATTGTTTACAGACAGATTATTTAACTTATAATTCACTGTATCACAATTCCAGTGGGTCAGAAGTTTAACACTAAGTTGACTATGCCTTTAAACAGCTTGGGAAATTCCAGAAATGTATGTCATGGCTTTAGAAGCTTCTGATAGGCTATTTGACATAAATATGTCAATGTATGTATGTATTTCAAGGCCTACTGTCATGGCCGTCAAAAGAAGTGGACCAAAGTGCAGCGTGGTGAGCGTACATATTCCTTTTATTTTAGAACATGACGGCAACAAAACAACAAACGAAGAAAACAACCGTGAAGCTTACAGGGCTAAGTGCCACTAACTAAGATAACTACCCCACCTCTTTAAGGAATACCTAGGATAGGATAAGTATTCCCTCTCACCCCCCCCCCTTTAAGATTTAGATGCACTATTGTAAAGTGACTGTTCCACTGGATGTCATAAGGTGAATGCACCAATTTGTAAGTCGCTCTGGATAAGAGCGTCTGCTAAATGACTTAAATGTAAATGTAAATGAAAGGAGGGAAAAAGGGCTACCTAAGTATGATTCCCAATCAGAGACAGAGATAGACAGCTGTCCTTGACTGAGAACCATACCTGGCCAACACATAGAAATAAAGAAACATAGAAAACAAAACATAGAATGCCCACCCCAGAAAAAAAATCAAGGCTGGTCCAGACAGGACCAAAAAAAGATGTCCAAAAGGAGTCAGCGTCAGTCCGTGCTTACTGCCTACAGCGTGCTTACTGCCTACAGCGTGCTTACTGCCTACAGCGTGCTTACTGCCTACAGCGAGCTTACTGCCTACAGCGTGCTTACTGCCTACAGCGTGCTTACTGCCTACAGCGTGCTTACTGCCTACAGCGAGCTTACTGCCTACAGCGTGCTTACTACCTACAGCGTGCTTACTGCCTACAGCGTGCTTACTGCCTACAGCGTGCTTACTGCCTACAGCGTGCTTACTGCCTACTGTAGGGATGGCCAACTCTCGTCCTCAGGGGCCGAAGCGGTGTCACACTTTTCCCCCTTTCTTGGTCAACACAGCCGATGAAACAAATTGCTTTCGAAACTCAACATCACGATTCGTTGATTATTGGTGTCAGGTGTGTTAGCTGGGGCTGGGGGAAAAGCGTGACACCAATCAGTCCCCAGAGGACTGGAGTTGCCTACCCCTGGCCTACAGTGTCAGCTGAAATGTCATTTTAGGAATGCCCATCTAGGCCTAGAGTTTGTAAAACACCAATAAAAAAAGATGGGCGGTACGGACCGTACAAAGATGTCCAAAAGACGTTGGCGTCGGTCCGTGCTTCCTGGAGTGTAGCCTACCATGTCGACATGTTTATGAATGTCCATCCATGCGGTAGGCCCAGCTGTTTGTAAAAACATGCCGTTGAGTTGGCTTTATTAGTCCTGATTCCTGTGACTAATCAATTTGGGCTATTTAAGCTCTGAATATCAGCTACCTAACTTCATCAGGAGGAGGTATCCTGAGCCTATTTGCAATGTGTTTACATAGCGGGAAATGCAGCAGAATGTTATCTTCCCACTATGATCAGCTCGTCAAAAAATGTATGGATAAAACGTTGAAACCACTGATCATGACAATTTAGCCCACGGGATGATTGTCCATTTGACTTTGACCTGTCCTGTTTAAAGAAGATGTTGTAGGTCAACATGTCAGCGCATTTGTCTGTTTGATTGGGTGCCATTTTAGGTGAGGCTATCTGATCGGAGAAACCTGTAAGATGTAAAAAGTCTCATTACATTTGATCTTCAGGCTGTAGGCTACAGAGAAGGCCACATACTCTTTCCGCCAGATGCTATATCTTCTATATGATTTATGTTAGATCATTATTTGGACAGAAGCACCCCGGTGAGGTGTTATGAGTTGTTGTTGGAGGTGTGTCTTGGTCAGTTGAGCTCAGGAAAGGCCGGCGTCGTCAATCTGCCGCCATAGGTGGCCGCATAATCCTGCCTAATGAGCGGGGCCGGCTGTGGAGCTGGTTGCTTTTGGCAGACTTTTGTCAGGTTTGGCTTGTAAAGCACCTTGATGAGGCTGGCTTGGTAAGCTGTTATGACCACTGTAGTGATTTAGTGTCGCACAAAACAACGACAAAAGAAAGCTGACCAGGAAGGGGAAGGCAGAGTGTTGCAGGTCGCCAGCTCACCGACACATCAGTGAGTGCACACACACGGATGCACGCACATTCGCTGTGGTACACTTCACATCAGCTACAAAAAGTTTGGCACCGCGAAGAACTGGAAAGCATTTTCTAAAATAAATGAGTCTGTTTATAGTTCTGGAAGGCAAAACATATCTAAATAGGAATCAGACCTTTCTCGACTCAAAATCAGCAGGCAACAAACCCAAAATAAAAAGAACGCTCATGCACACGTACACACACACACAATACCCTACCGCCCCTCACAAATGTGTTTGTGCTGGTGCCAATCCCAGACTTCAGTCAGCAGCTCTGATTTCCCGCCAAATTACGCTGGAGGCAATGGAAAATGACTCTCACAAGCCTCTCCGTCACATGGACTGAATACTTTCAGACAAGTTTTAACTTGAGGTGAACAACAACAACAAGCGTTTCTCAGAGACACGTTGACGTCAGCTCTGACTGTCGCTTTCTGAGGAAGATTATGATAAATGGATAAGCATGATAACATGAGGATATACATTCATTCATATGAGCAGAGCCAAACGCATGAGGGCTTTGCAAAAAAAAAAGACTGCTTTGATGACACGGAAAAGCCCGCCCGCACACAGGCACGCAGATACCACACAGGCACGCAGATACGCACACAGGCACGCAGATACGCACACAGGCACGCACATACGCACACAGGCACGCACATACGCACACAGGCACGCACGCACACGCAAATAGGCACGCACGCACACAGGCACGCACACACACACAGGCACACACACAGGCACACACAGGCACACACACACACAGAGACTGCAGTGGCACACACACACACACACACACACACACAGAGACTGCAGTGGCTCTGTTGTCCTGGTGTGTAAATGAAACAGAAAGCTCATCCATGTGAAATAAAAACTTTTCACAACTTTATTATATTGAATATTGACTTCCATTTGTGACTTGAAATAAAGGTCATGCAAAGCTCAACTAATTCAATCTGTTTTTATTTGCTGACGTGATGACACACATCGTTATAAAATGGCATAATTAATACCAAAGGAACATGAATAGGATGAGTACATTTTACAGTCCTGATAAAAATTAATTGAATTGACTTTCCAAGAATGTAATTGCGGTGAACACGTGACAATATATTAATAGAAGGAAATTACAAAGTCAGCATCCCAAATGGCACCCTATTCCCTATGTAGTGCAGTTATTTGGACCAGAGCTCAGAGCTGTGGTCGAAAAGTAGTGCACCACATAGGCAATAGGGTGGCATTTGGGATGCTGCCATAGTCTCTGAAGCATTGATTAAATTATAATGCATCAAACATAAATTCCCAATGACCAATCACATTACTTTAATACTGTATATGGGTCAGAAGTACACTCCCTCAACTATGTGCCAGTCCTAGTTATCAGTCAGAACTATGCAATGACTGAAGTGACTGTTCTAGAACAAGTTCTATTTTGTAATCCAATCAAATGTCACATGCGCCAAATACAAAAAGTGCAGACTTTACCGTGAAATCCTTACTTACGAGCCGAGACCTTTCCCAACAATGCGGTTAAAAAGTAAGAAAATTAGCAAATAACTAAAAAATAAAATAGTAACACTATAAAATAACAATAACAAGGCTATATACAGGCTATACTGTATACAAGGAGTACCGGTCCCGAGTCAGTGTACTGGGGGACAAGGTAGTTGGGGTGATTGATTGAGGTAATATGTACATGTAGGTTTGATTAGGTGATTGATTGAAGTACTATGTTCATGTAGGTAGGGGGGTGAAAAGCAGAAAGTCCAGGGAGTCAATTTGATTAACTGTTCAGCAATCTTATGGCTTTGGGGTAGAAGCTGTTCAGGAGCTTTTTGGTCCCAGACTTGGGGCTCCGGTAACACTTGCCGTGCAGTAGCAGAGAGATAAGACTGTGACTTGGGTGGCTGGAGTCTGACAATTTTTAGGGCCTTCCTGTGACACTGTACATGTAGGTTTGATTATAGAGGTCCTGGATGACAGAGAGCTTGGTCCCAGTGATGTCCTGGGCTGTACGCACTAACCTCTAGCGCCTTGCGGTCGGATGCTGAGTAGTTGCCATACCAAGCGGGGATGCAGCCAGTGAAGATGCTCTTGATGGTGCAGATGTAGAACTTTTTGAAGAGGTTACAATGTGAGAGGCACTTGGTAATGATGATAAACAGTACCAGTCAAAAGTTTGGAGACACCTACTCAATCAAGGGTTTTTCTTGATTTTTTACTGTTTTCTACATTGTAGAATATAATAGTGAAGACATCAAAACTATGAAATAACTCATACGGAATCATGTTGAAACCAAAAAAGTGTTAAACAAATCAAAATATATTTTATATTTGAGATTCTTCAAAGTAGCCACCCTTTGCCTTGATGACAGCTTTGCTCACTCTTGGCATTCTCTCAGTCTTGAAGGAGTTCCCACATATGCTGAGCACTTTTTGGCTGATTTTCGTTCGACTTTGCGATCAAACTCTCCCCAAACTATCTCAATTGGGTTGTAATTGGGTGATTGTGGAGACCAGGTCATCTTATGTAGCACTCCATCACTCTACTTATTGGTCAAATAGCCCTTACACAGCCTGGAGGTAGGTTGGGTCATTGTCCTGTTGAAAAACAAATGAAATTCTGACTAAGCACAAACCAGATGGGATGGCGTATCACTGCATAATACTATTGTATTCATGCTGGTTAAGTGTGCCAAGAATTCTAAATAAATCAGAGACAGTGTCACCACCAAAAATCTCAAATTTGGACTCATCAGACCAAAATACAGATTTCCACTGGTCTAATGTCCATTGATTGTGTTTCTTCACATTTCTTCAAGTCTCTGCAGCAATTCGACCATGAAGGCCTGATTCACGCAGTCTCCTCTGAAAAGTTGATGTTGAGATGTGTCTGTTACTTGAACTCTGAAGCATTTATTTGGGCTGCAATTTCTGAGGCTGGTTACTCTAATGAACTTGTCCTCTGCAGCAGAGGTAACTCTGGGTCTTCCTTTCCTGTAGTGGTCCTCATGAGAGCCAGTTTCATCATAGCGCTTGATGGTTTTTGCGATTCCACTTGAAGAAACTTTCAATGTTCTTGACATTTTCCGGATTGACTGACCTTCATGTCTTAAAGTCATGATGAACTGTAATTTCTCTTGCTTACTTGAGCTATTCTTGCCATAATATGGACTTGGTCTTTTACCAATTAGGGCATCTTCTGTATACCACCCCTACCATGTCACAACACAACTGATTGTGTCATGTTTTGTCATTAATTATCATGTCTTGTCCCTGTGCTTCCCCTTCTATTCGTTTCCCTCTGCTGGTCTTATTAGGTTCTTTCCCTCTTTCTATCCCTCTCTCTCCCCCTCCCTCTCTCACTCTCTCGCTCTCTCTTCTCTCTATCGTTCCGTTCCTGCTCCCAGCTGTTCCTATTCCCCTAATCAATCATTTAGTCTTCCCACACCTGTTCCCGATCCTTTTCCCTGATTAGAGTCCCTATTTCTCTCCTTGTTTTCCGTTCCTGCCCCGTCGGATCCTCATCTATAATTCACCGTGCTGTGTCTATGTTTTGCCCTGTCGTGTCGTGTTTCCCTCAGATGCTGCGTGGTGAGCAGGTGTCTGAGTCTGCTAGGTTCAAGTGCCTTCCCGAGGCAACCTGCAGTTCTCGATCAAGTCTCCTGTCTGTTCTCGTCTTTACGAGTAGTATTATGCTTTTTGTTTTGTAAAGTTTCTTTCTGGATTAAAAACTCTGTTTTCGCCAAGTCGCTTTTGGGTCCTCATTCACCTGCATGACAGAAGGATCCGACCAAGGAATGGACCCAGCGACTACAGACGCTCGTAACACTGCCGTCGAGATCCAAGGAGCCATGCTCGGCAGACACGAGCAGGAATTGTCTGCTGCTCGCCATGCCGTGGAGAACCTGGCCGCTCAGGTTTCCGACCTCTGTGGACAGTTCCAGAGTCTTCGTCTCGTGCCACCTGTTACTTCCTGGCCTGCCGAGCCTCCAGAACCTAGGGTTAATAACCCACCTTGCTACTCCGGGCAGCCCACTGAGTGCCGCTCCTTTCTCACCCAGTGTGAGATTGTGTTCTCTCTCCAACCCAACACATACTCTAGAGAGAGAGCTCGGGTTGCTTACGTCATTTCACTCCTTACTGGCCGGGCCCGAGAGTGGGGCACAGCTATCTGGGAGGCAAGGGCTGATTGTTCTAACAATTACCAGAACTTTAAAGAGGAGATGATTCGGGTTTTTGACCGTTCAGTTTTTGGTGGGGAGGCTTCTAGGGCCCTGGCTTCCCTATGCCAAGGTGATCGATCCATAACGGATTACTCTATAGAGTTTCGTACTCTTGCTGCCTCTAGTGACTGGAACGAGCCGGCGCTGCTTGCTCGTTTTCTGGAGGGACTCCACACAGTGGTCAAAGATGAGATTCTCTCTCGGGAGGTTCCTTCCAGTGTGGACTCTTTGATTGCTCTCGCCATCCGCATAGAACGACGGGTAGATCTTCGTCACCAGGCTCGTGGAAGAGAGCTCGCATCAACGGTGTTTCCCTGCTCCTCATCGCAACCATCTCCCTCCTCTGGCTCTGAGACTGAGCCCATGCAGCTGGGAGGGATTCGCATCTCGACTAAGGAGAGGGAACGGAGGATCACCAACCGCCTGTGCCTCTATTGCGGATTTGATGGACATTTTGTTAATTCATGTCCAGTAAGAGGCCAGAGCCCATCAGTAAGCGGAGGGCTACTGGTGAGCGCTACTACTCAGGTCTCTTCATCTAGATCCTGTACTACTATGTCGGTCCATCTACGCTGGACCGGTTCGGTGCTACATGCAGTGCCTTGATTGACTCTGGGGCTGAGGGTTGTTTCATGGACGAAGCATGGGTTCGGAAACATAACATTCCTTTCAGACAGTTAGACAAGCCTACGCCCATGTTTGCCTTAGATGGTAGTCATCTTCCCAGTATCAGATTTGAGACACTACCTTTAACTCTCACAGTATCTGGTAACCACAGTGAGACTATTTCTTTTTGATTTTTCGTTCACCTTTCACACCTGTTGTTTTGGGTCATCCCTGGCTAGTATGTCATAATCCTTCTATTAATTGGTCTTGTAATTCTATCCTATCCTGGAACGTATCTTGTCATGTGAAGTGCTTAATGTCTGCCATCCCTCCCATTTCTTCTGTCCCCACTTCTCAGGAGGAACCTGGCGATTTGACAGGAGTGCCGGAGGAATATCATGATCTGCGCACGGTCTTCAGTCGGTCCCGAGCCAACTCCCTTCCTCCTCACCGGTCGTATGATTGTAGTATTGATCTCCTTCCGGGGACCACTCCTCCTCGGGGTAGACTATACTCTCTGTCGGCTCCCGAACGTAAGGCTCTCGAGGATTATTTATCTGTGTCTCTTGACGCCGGTACCATAGTGCCTTCTTCCTCTCCGGCCGGGGCGGGGTTCTTTTTGTTAAGAAGAAGGACGGTACTCTGCGCCCCTGCGTGAATTATCGAGGGCTGAATGACATAACGGTTAAGAATCGTTATCCGCTTCCCCTTATGTCATCAGCCTTCGAGATTCTGCAGGAGCCAGGTGCTTTACTAAGTTGGACCTTCGTAACGCTTACCATCTCGTGCGCATCAGAGAGGGGGACGATGGAAAACGGCGTTTAACACTCCGTTAGGGCATTTTGAGTACCGGGTTCTGCCGTTTGGTCTCGCCAATGCGCCAGCTGTTTTTCAGGCATTAGTTAATGATGTTCTGAGAGACATGCTGAACATCTTTGTTTTTGTCTATCTTGACGATATCCTGATTTTTTCACCGTCACTCGAGATTCATGTTCAGCACGTTCGACGTGTTCTACAGCGCCTTTTAGAGAATTGTCTCTACGTAAAGGCTGAGAAGTGCTCTTTTTCATGTCTCCTCCGTTACTTTTCTCGGTTCCGTTATTTCCGCTGAAGGCATTCAGATGGATTCCGCTAAGGTCCAAGCTGTCAGTGATTGGCCCGTTCCAAGGTCACGTGTCGAGTTGCAGCGCTTTTTAGGTTTCGCTAATTTCTATCGCCGTTTCATTCGTAATTTCGGTCAAGTTGCTGCCCCTCTCACAGCTCTTACTTCTGTCAAGACGTGTTTTAAGTGGTCCGGTTCCGCCAGGGAGCTTTTGATCTTCTAAAAGAACGTTTTACGTCCGCTCCTATCCTCGTTACTCCTGACGTCACTAGACAATTCATTGTCGAGGTTGACGCTTCAGAGGTAGGCGTGGGAGCCATTCTATCCCAGCGCTTCCAGTCTGACGATAAGGTTCACCCTTGCGCTTATTTTTCTCATCGCCTGTCGCCATCTGAGCGCAACTATGATGTGGGTAACCGTGAACTGCTCGCCATCCGCTTAGCCCTAGGCGAATGGCGACAGTGGTTGGAGGCGACCGTTCCTTTGTCGTTTGGACAGACCATAAGAACCTTGAGTACATCCGTTCTGCCAAACGACTTAATGCCCGTCAAGCTCGTTGGGCGTTGTTTTTCGCTCACGTTTCGAGTTTGTGATTTCTTACCGTCCGGGTAGCAAGAACACCAAGCCTGATGCCTTATCCCGTCTGTTTAGTTCTTCTGTGGCTTCTACTGATCCCGAGGGATTCTTCCTTATGGGCGTGTTGTCGGGTTGACAGTCTGGGGAATTGAAAGACAGGTTAAGCAAGCACTCACGCACACTGCGTCGCCGCGCTTGTCCTAGTAACCTCCTTTTCGTTCCTGTTTCCACTCGTCTGGCTGTTCTTCAGTGGGCTCACTCTGCCAAGTTAGCTGGTCATCCCGGTGTTCGAGGCACTCTTGCGTCTATTTGCCAGCGCTTTTGGTGGCCGACTCAGGAGCGTGACACGCACCGTTTCGTGGCTGCTTGTTCGGACTGCGCGCAGACTAAGTCGGGTAACTCTCCTCCTGCCGGTCGTCTCAGACCGCTCCCCATTCCTTCTCGACCATGGTCTCACATCGCCCTAGACTTCATTACCGGTCTGCCTTTGTCTGCGGGGAAGACTGTGATTCTTACGGTTGTCGATAGGTTCTCTAAGGCGGCACATTTCATTCCCCTCGCTAAACTTCCTTCCGCTAAGGAGACGGCACAAATCATTATCGAGAATGTGTTCAGAATTCATGGCCTCCCGTTAGACGCCGTTTCAGACAGAGGCCCGCAATTCACGTCACAGTTTTGGAGGGAGTTCTGTCGTTTGATTGGTGCGTCCGTCAGTCTCTCTTCCGGGTTTCATCCCCAGTCTAACGGTCAAGCAGAGAGGGCCAATCAGACGATTGGTCGCATACTACGCAGCCTTTCTTTCAGAAACCCTGCGTCTTGGGCAGAACAGCTCCCCTGGGCAGAATACGCTCACAACTCGCTTCCTTCGTCTGCTACCGGGTTATCTCCGTTTCAGAGTAGTCTGGGTTACCAGCCTCCTCTGTTCTCATCCCAGCTTGCCGAGTCCAGCGTTCCCTCCGCTCAGCGTTTGTCCAACGTTGTGAGCGCACCTGGAGGAGGGTGAGGTCTGCACTTTGCCGCTACAGGGCACAGACTGTGAGAGCCGCCAATAAACGCAGGATTAAGAGTCCAAGGTATTGTTGCGGTCAGAGAGTGTGGCTTTCCACTCGCAACCTTCCTCTTACGACAGCTTCTCGTAAGTTGACTCCGCGGTTCATTGGTCCGTTCCGTGTCTCCCAGGTCGTCAATCCTGTCGCTGTGCGACTGCTTCTTCCGCGACATCTTCGTCGCGTCCATCCTGTCTTCCATGTCTCCTGTGTCAAGCCCTTTCTTCGCACCCCCGTTCGTCTTCCCTCCCCCTCCCGTCCTTGTCGAGAGCGCACCTATTTACAAGGTACATAAGATCATGGACATGCGTTCTCGGGGACGGGGTCACCAATACTTAGTGGATTGGGAGGGTTACGGTCCTGAGGAGAGGAGTTGGGTTCCGTCTCGGGACGTGCTGGACCGTTCACTCATTGATGATTTCCTCCGTTGCCGCCAGGATTCCTCCTCGAGTGCGCCAGGAGGCGCTCGGTGAGTGGGGGTACTGTCATGTTTTGTCATTAATTATCATGTCTTGTCCCTGTGCTTCCCCTTCTATTCGTTTCCCTCTGCTGGTCTTATTAGGTTCTTTCCCTCTTTCTATCCCTCTCTCTCCCCCCTCCCTCTCTCACTCTCTCGCTCTCTCTTCTCTCTATCGTTCCGTTCCTGCTCCCAGCTGTTCCTATTCCCCTAATCAATCATTTAGTCTTCCCACACCTGTTCCCGATCCTTTTCCCTGATTAGAGTCCCTATTTCTCTCCTTGTTTTCCGTTCCTGCCCCGTCGGATCCTCATCTATAATTCACCGTGCTGTGTCTATGTTTTGCCCTGTCGTGTCGTGTTTCCCTCAGATGCTGCGTGGTGAGCAGGTGTCTGAGTCTGCTAGGTTCAAGTGCCTTCCCGAGGCAACCTGCAGTTCTCGATCAAGTCTCCTGTCTGTTCTCGTCTTTACGAGTAGTATTATGCTTTTTGTTTTGTAAAGTTTCTTTCTGGATTAAAAACTCTGTTTTCGCCAAGTCGCTTTTGGGTCCTCATTCACCTGCATGACAGATTGGCTCAAACGCATTCAGAAGGAAATAAATTCTGATAATGAACTTTTAACAATGCACACCTGTTAATTGAAATGAATTCCAGGTGACAAGCTCATGAAGCTGGTTGAGATAATGCCTGTAATGTGCAAAGTTGTCATCAAGGCAAAGGGTGGCTACTTTGAAGAATCTAAAACAAATATATATATTTGTTTAACACTTTTTTGGTTACCACATGGTTGTGTGTTATTTCATCTTTCATAGTTATTCTTCAATGTAGAAAATAGCACACAAAAAAAAAACATGGAATGAGTAGGTGTGTCCAAACTTTTGACTGGTACTGTACTTATCTACCTCTATCACTCCAGTATCCCTGCACATCGTAAATATGGTACTGGAACTGACTGACCCTTTATATAGTTCTCATTTTTTATGTTGTATTTCTTGTGTGTTTTTGTTCTACCTTGTGTTATGTTTAGTACTACATTGATATTGATTACTGCATTGTTTGGTTTCGATCTTCCAAGAAAGGTATTACACTGTGCACGTGACATTAAAACTTGAAACTTGACTGGCTGGACTGATAGGAGCGACCTTGGATCTTGGAGGGCCCAGGAGGGACAAGTGTCCTTGGCCAGGGAAAGTGAGTGGGAGAAGGGTTAGGGGGGTGAGGGGGAATGTGTGTGTGTGTGTGTGTGTGTGTGTGTGTGTGTGCGTGGGGGGGACAGACGAAGGGCAGATGAGGGAAGAGTGTCCCAGCAGGAAGTCTGCTCAAGGACCACAGGACAGAGGCACCAATCATCCTCACACCAACACTAATCAAAGCTGATCTCGAATCAGAGGCTGCAGGGGATTGGAACACACACACAAAACAAACACGCACACACACTTCAACGACGAGTACTTCACCGCTGAATAAAACCAGCTCATCTCCATAATCAGCCCATTCCCATATCAATTCATCTCCCCATAGATACCAACATAATATATTTGCTTCAACACTTCAAAGCCAATGAAATGTATTCTGAAAGATAAATTCGTTTTTTAAGATGTTATGAGAGCAGCTCGACTGCTGGTTAATAGAGAAACATAAATAGATTCAGGGTTGAGTGACGGGACTTGATCTTTTTTGATATTTCCGAAAGCCAGCAGCACCTATCAAAACCATATCTGGGCTAGGGCATTCCACAGGCTGAATTGCTTTCGATCCTCTCAACTTCTGCTTCAGCCTGATAACAACTCTTCACTTTAATTCACTTTCTTTCTCAAAGTCCAACCTTCCTATCTGCACATTGTGGTGGGCTGTGTCTGCCTCTGTCTGCCAATCATCCACCAATGAAGAGGCTCTCGCCATATCATAGCGCCCCACATTGTTAAGTCAACCATATGCAATGGGTCCGAAAGCAGAGAAGAGTCAAAATTATCAAAATAGGATCTTTGCTGTGAAGATTTGCATGGTGGCAGTAGAGCTCCTGAAGGTGTCTCTCTGGCTATCTCAAAGAACCAAACCAAGGAAAGGAGGGCGATAGACAGAGATAAGAAAAGAAGGGCGATAGACAGAGAAAAGAAAAGGAGGGTGATGGACAGAGACAAGAAAAGGAGGGCGATAGACAGAGGTAAGAAAAGGAGGGCGCTAGACAGAGGTAAGAAAATGAGGGCGATAGACAGAGGTAAGAAAATGAGGGCGATAGACAAAGATAAGAAAAGGAGGGCGATAGACAGAGATGAGAAAAGGAGGGCGATAGACAGAGATAAGAAAAGGAGGGCGATAGACAGAGATAAGAAAAGGAGGGCGATAGACAGAGATAAGAAAAGGAGGGTGATAGACAGAGATAAGAAAATGAGGGCGATAGAAAAAGATAAGAAAAGGAGGGCGATAGACAGAGATAAGAAAAGGAGGGTGATAGACAGAGATAAGAAAAGGAGGGTGATAGACAGAGATAAGAAAATGAGGGCGATAGACAGAGATAAGAAAAGGAGGGCGATAGACAGAGATAAGAAAAGGAGGGTGATAGACAGAGATAAGAAAATGAGGGCGATATAAAAAGATAAGAAAAGGAGGGCGATAGACAGAGATAAGAAAAGGAGGGTGATAGACAGAGATAAGAAAATGAGGGCGATAGAAAAAGATAAGAAAAGGAGGGCGATAGACAGAGATAAGAAAAGGAGGGCGATAGACAGAGATAAGAAAAGGAGGGCGATAGACAAGAAAAGGAGGGTGATATACAGAGATAAGAAAAGGAGGGCGATGGACATAGATAAGAAAAGGAGGGCGATAGACAGAGATAAGAAAAGGAGGGCGATAGACAGAGATAAAAAAAAAGGAGGGTGATAGACAGAAGAAAAGGAGGACGATAGACAGAGGTAAGAAAAGGAGGGTGATAGACATAGATAAGAAAAGGAGGGCGATAGACAGAGGTAAGAAAAGGAGGGCGATAGACAAGAAAAGGAGGGCGATAGACATAGATAAGAAAAGGAGGATGATAGACGGAAGAAAAGGAGGGCGATAGACAAGAAAAGGAGGGCGATAGACAGAGATAAGAAACGGAGGGCGATAGACAAGAAAAGGAGGGCGATAGACAGAGATAAAAAAAAGGAGGGTGATAGACAGAAGAAAAGGAGGGCGATAGACAAGAAAAGGAGGGCGACAGAGACAAGAAAAGGAGGGCGATAGACAGAAGAAAAGGAGGGCGATAGACAGAAGAAAAGGAGGGTGATAGACAGAAGAAAAGGAGGGCGATAGACAGAAGAAAAGGAGGGTGATAGACAGAAGAAAAGGAGGGCGATAGACAGAGATAAGAAAAGGAGGGCGATAGACAGAGGTAAGAAAAGGAGGGCGATAGACAAGAAAAGGAGGGCGATAGACAGAAATAAGAAAAGGAGGGCGATAGACAGAGGTAAGAAAAGGAGGGCGATAGACAGAGCTAAGAAAAGGAGGGTGACAGACAGAGGTAAGAAAAGGAGGGCGATAGACAGAGGTAAGAGAAGGAGGGCGATAGACAGAGCTAAGAAAAGGAGGGTGATAGACAGAGGTAAGAAAAGGAGGGAGATAGACAGAGGTAAGAAAAGGAGGGCGATAGACAAGTAAAGGAGGGCGATAGACAGAGATAAGAAAAGGAGGGCGATAGACAAGAAAAGGAGGGCGATAGACAGAGAAAAGAAAAGTAGGGCGATAGACAGAGATAAGAAAAGGAGGGCGATAGACTGATAAGAAAAGGAGGGCGATAGACAGAGATAAAAAAGGAGGGCGATAGACAGAGATAAGAAAAGGAGGGTGATAGACAGAGATAAGAAAAGGAGGGCGATATAAAAAGATAAGAAAAGGAGGGTGATAGACAGAGATAAGAAAAGGAGGGCGATAGACAGAGATAAGAAAAGGAGGGCGATAGACAGAGATAAGAAAAGGAGGGCGATAGACAGAGATAAGAAAAGGAGGGCGATAGACAGAGATAAGAAAAGGAGGGCGATAGACAAGAAAAGGAGGGTGATATACAGAGATAAGAAAAGGAGGGCGATGGACATAGATAAGAAAAGGAGGGCGATAGACAGAGATAAGAAAAGGAGGGCGATAGACAGAGATAAAAAAAGGAGGGTGATAGACAGAAGAAAAGGAGGACGATAGACAGAAGAAAAGGAGGACGATAGACAGAGGTAAGAAAAGGAGGGTGATAGACATAGATAAGAAAAGGAGGGCGATAGACAGAGGTAAGAAAAGGAGGGCGATAGACAAGAAAAGGAGGGCGATAGACATAGATAAGAAAAGGAGGATGATAGACGGAAGAAAAGGAGGGCGATAGACAAGAAAATGAGGGCGATAGACAGAGATAAGAAACGGAGGGCGATAGACAAGAAAAGGAGGGCGATAGACAGAGATAAAAAAAGGAGGGTGATAGACAGAAGAAAAGGAGGGCGATAGACAAGAAAAGGAGGGCGATAGACAGAAGAAAAGGAGGGCGATAGACAGAAGAAAAGGAGGGTGATAGACAGAAGAAAAGGAGGGCGATAGACAGAAGAAAAGGAGGGTGATAGACAGAAGAAAAGGAGGGTGATAGACAGAAGAAAAGGAGGGCGATAGACAGAGATAAGAAAAGGAGGGCGATAGACAGAGGTAAGAAAAGGAGGGCGATAGACAAGAAAAGGAGGGCGATAGACAGAAATAAGAAAAGGAGGGCGATAGACAGAGGTAAGAAAAGGAGGGCGATAGACAGAGCTAAGAAAAGGAGGGTGACAGACAGAGGTAAGAAAAGGAGGGCGATAGACAGAGGTAAGAGAAGGAGGGCGATAGACAGAGCTAAGAAAAGGAGGGTGATAGACAGAGGTAAGAAAAGGAGGGCGATAGACAAGTAAAGGAGGGCGATAGACAGAGATAAGAAAAGGAGGGCGATAGACAAGAAAAGGAGGGCGATAGACAGAGAAAAGAAAAGGAGGGCGATAGACAGAGATAAGAAAAGGAGGGCGATAGACTGAGAAGAAAAGGAGGGCGATAGACAGAGGTAAGAAAAGGAGGGTGACAGACAGAGGTAAGAAAAGGAGGGCGATAGACAGAGCTAAGAAAAGGAGGGCGATAGACAGAGCTAAGAAAAGGAGGGCGATAGACAGAGATAAGAAAAGGAGGGCGATAGACAGAGATAAGAAAAGGAGGGCGATAGACAGCAGAAAAGGAGGGCGATAGACAGAGATAAAAAAAGGAGGGCGATAGACAGAGATAAGAAAAGGAGGGCGATAGACAGAAGAAAAGGAGGGCGATAGACAGAGATAAGAAAAGGAGGACGATAGACAGAGATAAGAAAAGGAGGGCGATAGACAGAGATAAGAAAAGGAGGGTGATAGACAAGAAAAGGAGGGCGATAGACAGAGATAAGAAAAGGAGGACGATAGACAGAAGAAAAGGAGGGCGATAGACAAGAAAAGGAGGGCGATAGACATAGATAAGAAAAGGAGGGCGATAGACAGAAATAAGAAAAGGAGGGCGATAGACAGAGCTAAGAAAAGGAGGGTGATAGACAGAGGTAAGAAAAGGAGGGCAATAGACAGAGGTAACAAAAGGAGGGCGATAGACAGAGATAAGAAAAGGAGGGCGATAGACATAGATAAGAAAAGGAGGGCGATAGACAGAGATAAGAAAAGGAGGGCGATAGACAGAGATAAAAAAAAGGAGGGCGATAGACAGAAGAAAAGGAGGACGATAGACAGAGGTAAGAAAAGGAGGGTGATAGACAGAAGAAAAGGAGGGCGACAGACAGAGGTAAGAAAAGGAGGGCGATAGAAAGAGATAAAAAAAGGAGGGCGATAGACATAGATAAGAAAAGGAGGGTGATAGACAGAAGAAAAGGAGGGTGATAGACAGAAGAAAAGGAGGGCGATAGACAAGAAAAGGAGGGCGATAGACAGAGATAAGAAAAGGAGGGCGATAGACAGAGATAAAAAAGGAGGGTGACAGACAGAGGTAAGAAAAGGAGGGCGATAGACAGAGGTAAGAAAAGGAGGGCGATAGACAGAGCTAAGAAAAGGAGGGCGATAGACAGAGCTAAGAAAAGGAGGGCGATAGACAGAGATAAGAAAAGGAGGGTGATAGACAAGAAAAGGAGGGCGATAGACAGAGATAAGAAAAGGAGGACGATAGACAGAAGAAAAGGAGGGCGATAGACAAGAAAAGGAGGGCGATAGACATAGATAAGAAAAGGAGGGCGATAGACAGAAATAAGAAAAGGAGGGCGATAGACAGAGCTAAGAAAAGGAGGGTGATAGACAGAGATAAGAAAAGGAGGGCGATAGACAGAGGTAAGAAAAGGAGGGCGATAGACAGAGATAAGAAAAGGAGACAGAGATAAGAAAAGAAAAAAAGGAGGGCGATAGACAGAGATAAGAAAAGGAGGGCGATAGACAGAGATAAGAAAAGGAGGGCGATAGACAGAGATAAGAAAAGGAGGGTGATAGACAGAGCTAAGAAAAGGAGGGTGATAGACAGAGGTAAGAAAAGGAGGGTGATAGACAGAGGTAAGAAAAGGAGGGCGATAGACAGAGATAAGAAAAGGAGGGCGATAGACATAGATAAGAAAAGGAGGGCGATAGACAGAGATAAGAAAAGGAGGGCGATAGACAGAGATAAAAAAGGAGGGCGATAGGAGGGTGATAGACAGAAGAAAAGGAGGACGATAGACAGAGGTAAGAAAAGGAGGGTGATAGACAGAAGAAAAGGAGGGCGATAGACAGAGGTAAGAAAAGGAGGGCGATAGAAAGAGATAAAAAAGGAGGGCGATAGACATAGATAAGAAAAGGAGGGTGATAGACAGAAGAAAAGGAGGGTGATAGACAGAAGAAAAGAAGGGCGATAGACAAGAAAAGGAGGGCGATAGACAGAGATAAGAAAAGGAGGGCGATAGACAAGAAAAGGAGGGCGATAGACAGAGATAAAAAAGGAGGGTGACAGACAGAGGTAAGAAAAGGAGGGCGATAGACAGAGGTAAGAAAAGGAGGGCGATAGACAGAGCTAAGAAAAGGAGGGCGATAGACAGAGATAAGAAAAGGAGGGTGATAGACAAGAAAAGGAGGGCGATAGACAGAGATAAGAAAAGGAGGACGATAGACAGAAGAAAAGGAGGGCGATAGACAAGAAAAGGAGGGCGATAGACATAGATAAGAAAAGGAGGGCGATAGACAGAAATAAGAAAAGGAGGGCGATAGACAGAGGTAAGAAAAGGAGGGCGATAGACAGAGCTAAGAAAAGGAGGGTGATAGACAGAGGTAAGAAAAGGAGGGCGATAGACAGAGGTAACAAAAGGAGGGCGATAGACAGAGATAAGAAAAGGAGGGCGATAGACATAGATAAGAAAAGGAGGGCGATAGACAGAGATAAGAAAAGGAGGGCGATAGACAGAGATAAAAAAAAGGAGGGTGATAGACAGAAGAAAAGGAGGACGATAGACAGAGGTAAGAAAAGGAGGGTGATAGACAGAAGAAAAGGAGGGCGATAGACAGAGGTAAGAAAAGGAGGGCGATAGAAAGAGATAAAAAAGGAGGGCGATAGACATAGATAAGAAAAGGAGGGTGATAGACAGAAGAAAAGGAGGGCGATAGACAGAAAAAGGAGGCAGAAGAAAAGGAGGGCGCTAGACAAGAAAAGGAGGGCGATAGACAGAGATAAGAAAAGGAGGGCGATAGACAAGAAAAGGAGGGCGATAGACAGAGATAAAAAAGGAGGGTGATAGACAGAGGTAAGAAAAGGAGGGCGATAGACAGAGGTAAGAAAAGGAGGGCGATAGACAGAGCTAAGAAAAGGAGGGTGATAGACAGAGGTAAGAAAAGGAGGGCGATAGACAGAGGTAAGAAAAGGAGGGCGATAGACAAGTAAAGGAGGGCGATAGACAGAGTTAAGAAAAGGAGGGCGATAGACTGAGAAGAAAAGGAGGGCGATAGACAGAGGTAAGAAAAGGAGGGTGACAGACAGAGGTAAGAAAAGGAGGGCGATAGACAGAGCTAAGAAAAGGAGGGCGATAGACATAGATAAGAAAAGGAGGGCGATAGACAGAGATAAGAAAAGGAGGGCGATAGACAGAGATAAGAAAAGGAGGGCGATAGACATAGATAAGAAAAGGAGGGCGATAGACAGAGATAAGAAAAGGAGGGTGATAGACAGAGATAAAAAAGGAGGGTGATAGACAGAAGAAAAGGAGGACGATAGACAGAGGTAAGAAAAGGAGGGCGATAGACAGAGGTAAGAAAAGGAGGGCGATAGACAGAGATAAGAAAAGGAGGGCGATAGACAGAGATAAGAAAAGGAGGGTGATAGACAGATAAGAAAAGGAGGGTGATAGACAGAGATAAGAAAAGGAGGGCGATAGACAGAGGTAAGAAAAGGAGGGCGATAGACAGAGATAAGAAAAGGAGGGCGATAGACAGAGATAAGAAAAGGAGGGTGATAGACAGAAGAAAAGGAGGGTGATAGACAGAAGAAAAGGAGGGCGATAGACAAGAAAAGAAAAGGAGGGCGATAGACAGAGATAAGAAAAGGAGGGCGATAGACAAGAAAAGGAGGGCGATAGACAGAGATAAGAAAAGGAGGGTGATAGACAGAGGTAAGAAAAGGAGGGCGATAGACAGAGGTAAGAAAAGGAGGGTGATAGACAGAGATAAGAAAAGGAGGGTGATAGACAGAGATAAGAAAAGGAGGGTGATAGACAGAGATAAGAAAAGGAGGGCGATAGACAGAGATAAGAAAAGGAGGGTGATAGACAGAGGTAAGAAAAGGAGGGCGATAGACAGAGATAAGAAAAGGAGGGTGATAGACAGAAGAAAAGGAGGGCGATAGACAAGAAAAGGAGGGCGATAGACAGAGATAAGAAAAGGAGGGCGATAGACAAGAAAAGGAGGGCGATAGACAGAGATAAAAAAGGAGGGTGACAGACAGAGGTAAGAAAAGGAGGGCGATAGACAGAGGTAAGAAAAGGAGGGCGATAGACAGAGCTAAGAAAAGGAGGGTGATAGACAGAGGTAAGAAAAGGAGGGCGATAGACAGAGGTAAGAAAAGGAGGGCGATAGACAGAGATAAGAAAAGGAGGGTGATAGACAGAGGTAAGAAAAGGAGGGCGATAGGCAAGTAAAGGAGGGCGATAGACAGAGATAAGAAAAGGAGGGCGATAGACAAGAAAAGGAGGGCGATAGACAGAGATAAGAAAAGGAGGGCGATAGACAAGAAAAGGAGGGCGATAGACAGAGATAAGAAAAGGAGGGCGATAGACAGAGAAGAAAAGGAGGGCGATAGACAGAGGTAAGAAAAGGAGGGCGATAGACAGAGAAGAAAAGGAGGGCGATAGACAGAGATAAGAAAAGGAGGGCGATAGACAGAGATAAGAAAAGGAGGGCGATAGACAGAGATAAGAAAAGGAGGGCGATAGACAGAGATAAGAAAAGGAGGGCGATAGACAGAGATAAGAAAAGGAGGGTGATAGACAGAAGAAAAGGAGGGTGATAGACAGAAGGAAAGGAGGGCGATAGACAAGAAAAGGAGGGCGATAGACAAGAAAAGGAGGGCGATAGACAGAGATAAGAAAAGGAGGGTGATAGACAGAGATAAGAAAAGGAGGGCGATAGACAGAGGTAAGAAAAGGAGGGTGATAGACAGAGATAAGAAAAGGAGGGTGATAGACAGAGATAAGAAAAGGAGGGTGATAGACAGAGGTAAGAAAAGGAGGGCGATAGACAGAGATAAGAAAAGGAGGGTGATAGACAGAGATAAGAAAAGGAGGGCGATAGACAGAGATAAGAAAAGGAGGGCGATAGACAGAGATAAAAAAGGAGGGCGATAGACAGAGATAAGAAAAGGAGGGCGATAGACAGAGATAAGAAAAGGAGGGTGATAGACAGAGATAAGAAAAGGAGGGTGATAGACAGAGATAAGAAAAGGAGGGTGATAGACAGAGATAAGAAAAGGAGGGTGATAGACAGAATAAGAAAAGGAGGGTGATAGACAGAGATAAGGAAAGGAGGCGATAGACAAGAAAAGGAGGGCGATAGACAGAGATAAGAAAAGGAGGGTGATAGACAGAGATAAGAAAAGGAGGGCGATAGACAGAGGGTGATAGACAGAGATAAAAAAGGAGGGTGATAGACAGAGATAAGAAAAGGAGGGTATAGAGAGATAAGAAATAGACAGGAAAAGGAGGATAGACAGAGATAAGAAAAGGAGGGTGATAGACAGATAAGAAAAGACAGAGATAAGAAAAGGAGGGTGATAGACAGAGATAAGAAAAGGAGGGTGATAGACAGAAGAAAAAAGGAGGGCGATAGACAGAGATAAGAAAAGGAGGGCGATAGACAGAGATAAGAAAAGGAGGAGGGTGATAGACAGAGGAGGGCGAAAGACAAGAGGAGGGCGATAGACAGAGATAAGAAAAGGAGGGCGATAGACAGAGAAAAAAGGAGGGCGATAGACAGAGATAAGAAAAGGAGGGTGATAGACAGAGATAAGAAAAGGAGGGTGATAGACAGAGGTAAGAAAAGGAGGGAGGGCGATAGACAGAGGTAAGAAAAAAGGAGGGCGATAGACAGAGATAAGAAAAGGAGGGTGATAGACAGATAACAGAAAAGGAGGGCGATAGACAGAGGTAAGAAAAGGAGGGCGATAGACAGAGATAAGAAAAGGAGGGCGAAGAAAAAAGGAGGGCGATAGACAGAGATAAGAAAAGGAGGGCGATAGACAGAGGTAAGAAGAAAAGGAGGGCGATAGACAGAGGTAAGAAAAGGAGGGCGATAGACAGAGCTAAGAAAAGGAGGGTGATAGACAGAGATAAGAAAAGGAGGGCGATAGACAGAGATAAAAAAGGAGGGTGATAGACAGAGATAAGAAAAGGAGGGCGATAGACATAGATAAGAAAAGGAGGGCGATAGACAGAGATAAGAAAAGGAGGGCGATAGACAGAGATAAAAAAAGGAGGGTGATAGACAGAAGAAAAGGAGGACGATAGACAGAGGTAAGAAAAGGAGGGTGATAGACAGAAGAAAAGGAGGGCGATAGACAGAGGTAAGAAAAGGAGGGCGATAGACAGAGATAAGAAAAGGAGGGCGATAGACAGAGATAAGAAAAGGAGGGTGATAGACAGAAGAAAAGGAGGGCGATAGACAAGAAAAGGAGGGCGATAGACAGAGATAAGAAAAGGAGGGCGATAGACAAGAAAAGGAGGGCGATAGACAGAGATAAAAAAGGAGGGTGACAGACAGAGGTAAGAAAAGGAGGGCGATAGACAGAGGTAAGAAAAGGAGGGCGATAGACAGAGATAAGAAAAGGAGGGCGATAGACAGAGATAAGAAAAGGAGGGTGATAGACAAGAAAAGGAGGGCGATAGACAGAGATAAGAAAAGGAGGACGATAGACAGAGATAACAAGAAAAGGAGGGCGATAGACAGAGATAAGAAAAGGAGGGCGATAGACAGAAATAAGAAAAGGAGGGCGATAGACAGAGATAAGAAAAGGAGGGCGATAGACAGAGCTAAGAAAAGGAGGGTGATAGACAGAGGTAAGAAAAGGAGGGCGATAGACAGAGGTAAGAAAAGGAGGGCGATAGACAGAGATAAGAAAAGGAGGGCGATAGACATAGATAAGAAAAGGAGGGCGATAGACAGAGATAAGAAAAGGAGGGTGATAGACAGAGATAAAAAAGGAAAACAGAAGAAAAGGAGGGTGATAGACAGAGAAAGAAAAGGAGGGTGATAGACAGAAGAAAAGGAGGGCATAGACAGAGACAAGAAAAGGAGGGCGATAGACAGAGATAAGAAAAGGAGGGTGATAGACAAGAAAAAAGGAGGGCGATAGACAGAGATAAAAAAAGGGTGATAGACAGAGGTAAGAAAAGGAGGACGATAGACAGAGGTAAGAAAAGGAGGGCGATAGACAGAGATAAGAAAAGGAGGGTGATAGACAGAGGTAAGAAAAGGAGGGCGATAGACAGAGATAAGAAAAGGAGGGCGATAGACAAGAAAGGAGGGCGATAGACAGAGTTAAGAAAAGGAGGGTGATAGACTGAGAAGAAAAGGAGGGCGATAGACAGAGATAAGAAAAGGAGGGTGATAGACAGAGGTAAGAAAAGGAGGGCGATAGACAGAGCTAAGAAAAGGAGGGCGATAGACATAGATAAGAAAAGGAGGGCGATAGACAGAGATAAGAAAAGGAGGGCGATAGACAGAGATAAGAAAAGGAGGGCGATAGACATAGATAAGAAAAGGAGGGCGATAGACAGAGATAAGAAAAGGAGGGTGATAGACAGAGATAAAAAAGGAGGGTGATAGACAGAAGAAAAGGAGGACGATAGACAGAGGTAAGAAAAGGAGGGCGATAGACAGAGGTAAGAAAAGGAGGGCGATAGACAGAGATAAGAAAAGGAGGGCGATAGACATAGATAAGAAAAGGAGGGTGATAGACAGAAGAAAAGGAGGGTGATAGACAGAAGAAAAGGAGGGCGATAGACAAGAAAAGGAGGGCGATAGACAGAGATAAGAAAAGGAGGGCGATAGACAGAGCTAAGAAAAGGAGGGCGATAGACAGAGATAAGAAAAGGAGGGCGATAGACAGAGATAAGAAAAGGAGGGCGATAGACAGAGATAAGAAAAGGAGGGCGATAGACATAGATAAGAAAAGGAGGGCGATAGACAGAGATAAGAAAAGGAGGGTGATAGACAGAGATAAAAAATAGACAGAAGAAAAGGAGGACGATAGACAGAGGTAAGAAAAGGAGGGCGATAGACAGAGATAAGAAAAGGAGATAGACATAGATAAGAAAAGGAGGGTAGACAGAAGAAAAGGAGGGTGATAACAGAAGAAAAGGAGGATAGACAAGATAAAGACAGGCGATAGAAGAAAAGGAGGGCGATAGACAGACAGAGATAAGAAAAGGAGGGTGATAGACAGAGGTAAGAAAAGGAGGGCGATAGACAGAGGTAAGAAAAGGAGGGTGATAGACAGAGATAAGAAAAGGAGGGCGATAGACAGAGATAAGAAAAGGAGGGTGATAGACAGAGGTAAGAAAAGGAGGGCGATAGACAGAGATAAGAAAAGGAGGGCGATAGACAGAGGTAAGAAAAGGAGGGCGATAGACAGAGATAAGAAAAGGAGGGTGATAGACAGAAGAAAAGGAGGGTGGTAGACAGAAGAAAAGGAGGGCGATAGACAGAGATAAGAAAAGGAGGGCGATAGACAGAGATAAGAAAAGGAGGGCGATAGACAGAGGTAAGAAAAGGGAGGGTGATAGACAGAGATAAGAAAAGGAGGGCGATAGACAGAGATAAGAAAAGGAGGGCGATAGACAGAGAAAAAGGAGGGTGATAGACAGAGGTAAGAAAAGGAGGGCGATAGACAGAGGTAAGAAAAGGAGGGTGATAGACAGAGATAAGAAAAGGAGGGCGATAGACAGAGATAAAAGGAAATAGAAAAGAGGGCGATAGACAGATAAGAAAGGATAAGAAAAGGAGGGCGATAGACAGAGGTAAGAAAAGGAGGGCGATAGACAGAGATAAGAAAAGGAGGGCGATAGACAGAGATAAGAAAAGGAGGGTGATAGACAGAGAGAAAAGGAGGGTGATAGACAGAGAAAAGGAGGGCGATAGACAGAGATAAAAAAGGAGGGCGATAGACAGAGATAAGAAAAGGAGGGCGATAGACAGAGATAAGAAAAGGAGGGCGATAGACAGAGATAAGAAAAGGAGGGCGATAGACAGAGGTAAGAAAAGGAGGGCGATAGACAGAGATAAGAAAAGGAGGGCGATAGACAGAGATAAGAAAAGGAGGGACGATAGAAAGAGATAAAAAAGAAAAGGAGGGTGATAGACAGAAGAGATAAGAAAAGGAGGGCGATAGACAGAAGAAAAGGAGGGCGATAAGAAAAGGGAGGGCGATAGACAGAGATAAGAAAAGGAGGGCGATAGACAAAGAAAAGGAGGGCGATAGACAGAGATAAGAAAAGGAGGGTGATAGACAGGAAAAGGAGGGCGATAGACAGAGATAAGAAAAGGAGGGCGATAGACAGAGATAAGAAAAGGAGGGTGATAGACAGAGATAAGAAAAGGAGGGTGATAGACAGAGATAAGAAAAGGAGGGCGATAGACAGAGATAAGAAAAGGAGGGTGATAGACAGAGATAAGAAAAGGAGGGCGATAGACAGAGATAAGAAAATAGACAGAAGGGAAGAAAGAAAAGGAGGGCGATAGACAGAGAAAGAAAAGGAGGGCGATAGACAGAGAAAAAGGAGGGCGATAGACAGAGATAAAAAAGGAGGGTGATAGACAGAGGTAAGAAAAGGAGGGTGATAGACAGAGATAAGAAAAGGAGGGCGATAGACAGAGATAAGAAAAGGAGGGCGATAGACAGAGATAAGAAAAGGAGGGCGATAGACAGAGATAAGAAAAGGAGGGCGATAGACAGAGATAAGAAAAGGAGGGCGATAGACAGAGATAAGAAAAGGAGGGCGATAGACAAGAAAAGGAGGGTGATAGACAGAGATAAGAAAAGGAGGGCGATAGACAGAGATAAGAAAAGGAGGGCGATAGACAGAGATAAGAAAAGGAGGGCGATAGACAAGAAAAGGAGGGCGATAGACAGAGATAAGAAAAGGAGGGCGATAGACAGAGATAAGAAAAGGAGGGCGATAGACAGAAGAAAAGGAGGGTGATAGACAAGAAAAGGAGGGCGATAGACAGAGGTAAGAAAAGGAGGGCGATAGAAAGAGATAAAAAGGAGGGCGATAGACAGATAAGAAAAGGAGGGTGATAGACAGAAGAAAAGGAGGGTGATAGACAGAAGAAAAGGAGACAAGAAAAGGAGGGCGATAGACAGAGATAAGAAAAGGAGGGCGATAGACAAGAAAAGGAGGGCGATAGACTGAGAAAAAAAGGAGGGTGATAGACAGAGGTAAGAAAAGGAGGGCGATAGACAGAGGTAAGAAAAGGCGGGCGATAGACAGAGATAAGAAAAGGAGGGCGATAGACAAGAAAAAAGGAGGGCGATAGACAGAGATAAGAAAAGACAGAAGAAAAGGAGGGCGATAGACAGAGAAAAGGAGGGCGATAGACAGAGATAAGAAAAGGAGGGCGATAGACAGAGATAAGAAAAGGAGGGCGATAGACAGAGATAAGAAAAGGAGGGCGATAGACAGAGCTAAGAAAAGGAGGGTGATAGACAGAGGTAAAAAAGGAGGGCGATAGACAGAGGTAATAAGAAAAGGAGAAAAGGAGGGCGATAGACAGAGATAAGAAAAGGAGGGCGATAGACAGAGATAAGAAAAGGAGGGCGATAGACAGAGATAAGAAAAGGAGGGCGATAGACAGAGATAAGAAAAGGAGGGCGATAGACAGAGAAAGAAAAGGAGGGCGATAGACAGAGAAAAGGAAAGGAGCGATAGACAGAGATAAGAAAAGGAGGGCGATAGACAGAGAAAAGAAAAGGAGAAAAGATAGACAGAGATAAGAAAAGGAGGGTGATAGACAGAGAAAGAAAAGGAGGGCGATAGACAGAGGTAAGAAAAGGAGGGTGATAGACAGAGGTAAGAAAAGGAGGGCGATAGACAGAGATAAGAAAAGGAGGGCGATAGACAGAGATAAAAAAGGAGGGCGATAGACAGAGATAAGAAAAGGAGGGTGATAAAAGGAGGGCGATAGACAGAGAAAAGGAGGAGAGCGATAGACAGAGATAAGAAAAGGAGGGCGATAGACAAGAAAAGGAGGGCGATAGACAGAGATAAGAAAGGAGGGTGATAGACAGAGGTAAGAAAAGGAGGGCGATAGACAGAGAAGAAAAGGAGGGCGATAGACAGAGATAAGAAAAGGAGGGTGATAGACAGAGGTAAGAAAAGGAGGGCGATAGACAGAGGTAAGAAAAGGAGGGCGATAGACAGAAAGGAGGGCGATAGACAAAAGAAAAGGAGGGCGATAGACAGAGGTAAGAAAAGGAGGGCGATAGACAGAGATAAGAAAAGGAGGGACGATAGACATAGACAGAAGAAAAAAAGGAGGGCGATAGACAGAAGAAGAAAAGGAGGGCGATAGACAGAGATAAGAAAAGGAGGGCGATAGACAGAGAGATAAGAAAAGGAGGGCGATAGACAAGAAAAGGAGGGCGATAGACAGAGATAAAAAAAGGAGGGTGATAGACAGAGGTAAGAAAAGGAGGGCGATAGACAGAGGTAAGAAAAGGAGGGTGATAGACAGAGATAAGAAACAGGAAGAAAAGGAGGGCGATAGACAGATAAGAAAAGGAGGGCGATAGACAGAGATAAGAAAAGGAGGGCGATAGACAGAGATAAGAAAAGGAGGGCGATAGACAGAGATAAGAAAAGGAGGGCGATAGACAGAGATAAGAAAAGGAGGGCGATAGACAAGAAAAGGAGGGCGATAGACAGAGATAAGAAAAGGAGGGTGACAGACAGACAGAGATAAGAAAAGGAGGGCGATAGACAGAGATAAGAAAAGGAGGGGCGATAGACAGAGAAGAAAAGGAGGGCGATAGACAGAGAAAAGGAGGGCGATACAGAGAAAGGAGGGTGATAGACAGAGATAAGAAAAGGAGGGCGATAGACAGAGATAAGAAAAGGAGGGATAGACAGATAGACAGAGATAAGAAAAGGAGGGCGATAGACAGAGAAGAAAAGGAGGGCGATAGACAGAGATAAGAAAAGGAGGGCGAGATAAGAAAAGGAGATAGACAGAAAAGGAGGGTATAGATAAGACAAGAAAAGGAGGGCGATAGACAAGAAAAAAGGAGGCGATAGACAGAGATAAGAAAAGGAGGGTGATAGACAGAGGTAAGAAAAGGAGGGCGATAGACAGAGGTAAGAAAAGGAGGGCATAGACAGAGATAAGAAAAGGAAAAGAAAAGGAGGGCGATAGACAGAGATAAGAAAAGGAGGGCGATAGACAGAGATAAGAAAAGGAGGGTGATAGACAGAGATAAGAAAAGGAGGGTGATAGACAGAGGTAAGTAAAGGAGGGCGATAGACAGAGGTAAGAAAAGGAGGGCGATAGACAGAGATAAGAAAAGGAGATAGACAGAGAAAAGGAGGGCGATAGACAGAGATAAGAAAAGGAGGGCGATAGACAGAGATAAGAAAAGGAGGGCGATAGACAGAGATAAAAAAGGAGGGCGATAGACAGAGATAAAAAAAGGAGGGATAGACAGAGATAAGAAAAGGAGGGCGATAGACAAGAAAAGGAGGAGGCGATAGACAGAGATAAAAAAGGAGGGTGACAGACAGAGGTAAGAAAAGGAGGGCGATAGACAGAGGTAAGAAAAGGAGGGCGATAGACAGAGGTAAGAAAAGGAGGGTGATAGACAGAGATAAGAAAAGGAGGGCGATAGACAGAGATAAGAAAAGGAGGGCGATAGACAGAGATAAGAAAAGGAGGGCGATAGACAGAGATAAGAAAAGGAGGGCGATAGACAGAGATAAAAAAAGGAGGGCGATAGACAGAAGAAAAGGAGGGCGATAGACAGAGATAAGAAAAGGAGGGCGATAGACAGAGAAAAGGAGGGCGATAGACAGAGATAAGAAAAGGAGGGCGATAGACAGAGATAAGAAAAGGAGGGCGATAGACAGAGAGAAAAGGAGGGCGATAGACAGAGATAAGAAAAGGAGGGCGATAGACAGAGATAAGAAAAGGAGGGCGATAGACAGAGATAAGAAAAGGAGGGCGATAGACAGAGATAAGAAAAGGAGGGCGATAGACAGAAGAAAAGGAGGGCGATAGACAGAGATAAGAAAAGGAGGGCGATAGACAGAGATAAAAAAGGAGGGCGATACACAGAGATAAAAAAGGAGGGCGATAGACAGAAAAAAAAGGAGGGCGATAGACAGAGAAGAAAAGGAGGGCGATAGACAGAGATAAAAAAGGAGGGCGTGATAGACAGAGAAAGAAAAGGAGGGCGATAGACAGAGAAAAAAGGAGGGACAGATAGACAGAGATAAGAAAAGGAGGGCGATAGACAGAGATAAGAAAAGGAGGGCGATAGACAGAGATAAGAAAAGGAGGGCGATAGACAGAGATAAGAAAAGGAGGGCGATAGACAGAGATAAGAAAAGGAGGGCGATAGACAGAGGTAAGAAAAGGAGGGCGATAGACAGAGCTAAGAAAAGGAGGGCGATAGACAGAGATAAAAAAAGGAGGGTGATAGAAAGAAGAAAAGGAGGACGATAGACAGAGGTAAGAAAAGGAGGGCGATAGACAGAGATAAGAAAAGGAGGGTGATAGACATAGATAAGAAAAGGAGGGCGATAGACAGAGATAAAAAAGGAGGGTGATAGACAGACAGATAAGAAAAGGAGGGCGATAGACAGAGATAAGAAAAGGAGGGCGATAGACAGAGATAAGAAAAGGAGGGCGATAGACAGAGATAAGAAAAGGAGGGCGATAGACAGAGATAAAAAAAGGAGGGCGATAGACAGAGATAAGAAAAGGAGGGCGATAGACAGAGATAAAAAAAGGAGGGCGATAGACAGAGATAAGAAAAGGAGGGCGATAGACAGAGATAAGAAAAGGAGGGCGATAGACAAGATAAGAAAAGGAGGGCGATAGACAGAGATAAGAAAAGGAGGGCGATAGACAGAGAAAGAAAAGGAGGGCGATAGACAGAGATAAGAAAAGGAGGGTGATAGACAGAGATAAGAAAAGGAGGGCGATAGACAGAGAAAAAAAGGAGGGCGATAGACAGAGATAAAGGAGGGCGATAGACAGAGAAAGGAGGGCGATACAGAGAAAGAAAAGGAGGGCGATAGACAGAGATAAGAAAAGGAGGGTGATAGACAGAAAGAAAAGGAGGGCGATAGACAGAGATAAGAAAAGGAGGGCGATAGACAGAGATAAGAAAAGGAGGGCGATAGACAGAGAAGAAGAAAACAGGAGGAAAAGGAGGGCGATAGACAGAGATAAGAAAAGGAGGGCGATAGACAGAGAAAGAAAAGGAGGGCGATAGACAGAGATAAGAAAAGGAGGGCGATAGACAGAGATAAGAAAAGGAGGGCGATAGACAGAGATAAAAAAAGGAGGGCGATAGACATAGATAAGAAAAGGAGGGCGATAGACAGAGAAAAGAAAAGGAGGGCGATAGACAGAGATAAAAAAGGAGGGCGATAGACAGAGAAAAGAAACAAGAAAAGGAGGGCGATAGACAGAGATAAAAAAGGAGGGTGACAGACAGAGATAAGAAAAGGAGGGCGATAGACAAGAAAAGGAGGGCGATAGACAGAGAAAGAAAAGTAGGGCGATAGACAGAGATAAGAAAAGGAGGGCGATAGACAGAGAAAGAAAAGGAGGGCGATAGACAGAGGTAAGAAAAGGAGGGTGATAGACAGAGATAAGAAAAGGAGGGCGATAGACAGAGATAAGAAAAGGAGGGCGATAGACAGAGATAAAAAAGGAGGGTGATAGAAAGAAGAAAAGGAGGACGATAGACAGAGATAAGAAAAGGAGGGCGATAGACAGAGATAAGAAAAGGAGGGCGATAGACAGAGATAAGAAAAGGAGGGCGATAGACAGAGATAAAAAAGGAGGGCGATAGACAGAGATAAAAAAGGAGGGCGATAGACAGAGATAAGAAAAGGAGGGCGATAGACAGAGATAAGAAAAGGAGGGCGATAGACAGAGATAAGAAAAGGAGGGCGATAGACAGAGATAAGAAAAGGAGGGCGATAGACAGAGATAAAAAAGGAGGGCGATAGACAGAGAGATAAGAAAAGGAGGGCGATAGACAGAGATAAGAAAAGGAGGGCGATAGACAGAGATAAAAAAAGGAGGGCGATAGACAGAGATAAAAAAGGAGGGCGATAGACAGAGATAAGAAAAGGAGGGCGATAGACAGAGATAAGAAAAGGAGGGCGATAGACAGAGATAAAAAAGGAGGGCGATAGACAGAGATAAAAAAGGAGGGCGATAGACAGAGATAAGAAAAGGAGGGCGATAGACAGAGATAAGAAAAGGAGGGCGATAGACAGAAGAAAAGGAGGGCGATAGACAGAGATAAAAAAGGAGGGCGATAGACAGAGATAAAAAAGGAGGGCGATAGACAGAGATAAGAAAAGGAGGGCGATAGACAGAGATAAGAAAAGGAGGGCGATAGACAGAGATAAGATAAGAGATAAGAAAAGGAGGGCGATAGACAAAGATAAAAAAGGAGGGCGATAGACAGAGATAAAAAGGAGGGCGATAGACAAGAAAAGGAGGGTGATAGACAGAGATAAGAAAAAGGGTGATAGACAGAGGTTCCCAAACCCCTAATATCAAGGCTCAGATAGACAAGACACGGAGGGTGATAGGCAAGAAAATTTGTTCTCTAGACAGAGATAAGAAGAGGGCGATAGACAGAGATAAGAAAAGGAGGGCGATAGACAAGAAAAGGAGGGTGATAGGCAAGAAAAGGCGGGCGATAGACAGAGATAAAAAAGGAGGGCGATACACAGAGATATGTGGCGAGGTAAAAGTCAATCATAAAGCCATTGTTTATCATTCAAGGCCCTTGTTTATCATTCAAAGCAGACAAGTGGTCCATCCATCAATTCCCTCATCCCTCTCTCGTTCTCACACACTCCACTGGTCTGTCTGACGAGTCAAGCAGCACAAGCAGTAAAGGAGCGGGGGAAAGAAATCAACTCTTTCATTCCCAATACCCCTAATATCAACCTATGAAGCTCAGCTAAGGCCAAACAATTAAAACATCCGCTCTTCATGATAAAGACAATTTGTTCTCTAGCATTTCATTCATACACACGAGGGTTGAGGTCCATTTAATTTAAATTCCAGTCAATTCTGAGAGAAAACCAAATTCCCCATTGAATTTTTTTATTTTCCTATTTTAATTTCTGTGTACTTCCTGAATTGCCTGGAATTGAAATGGAATTGACTCCAAGCTTAACACACACACACACACACAGGGAATGACCTTACGAGTCTCACAATGGTGCATTCATTACCTCGTTGCTCTTGGAAACCCTCCTGGCAACGATGAGTTGGATCATCCCTCGTTTGTTGCCCTCCGTCGACATGGACAGGCGAAGCATTTCCATGGCATCCTGGTTGGGCGTCCCTAGCAACGACTCGCCATTGACGGCAATCAGCTGGTCGTTGACTCTCAGTCGGCCATCCTGATCAACCACACAATAGAGAAGGGTGTGATCTGATGGTATATATATATATATATATGTGTGTGTGTGTGTGTGTGTGTGTGTGTGTGTGTGTAAATTGACCTGTTTTACAACGCATAACGATAAGGACATGTAATCTTGACAATTTCTTTAAGTGAATCAGAGTAATGAACTAACTATTGGAGACTAGATAATACAGGACAATGCATAACAGAAGTCGAATACAGTCATTATTCATTCTTACTGCACCTCATGAGCATTTTCTTTGAGGAGCGTAGACATTGGTAGCCTAGTGGTCACTGGTTCGAATCCCAGTGAAAAATCTGCTGGTGTGCCCTTGAGCAAGGCACTTAACCCTAATGGCTCATTGAAAGTTGCTCTGGATAAGAGTTTCTGCTAAATAACTCAGAGGTAAACATTTGAATAATTTATTAGGGTATATTTATCATGTATATGTATCAACCATGGAACACAAGGATGTGTGATCCTCACCTTGCAGGCGGCCCCTCCGTTGATGATGGACTTGACAAAGATGCCCAGGTCGGCGTGGTTCTCCTTGGAGCGGTTTCCCTTGACGCTGACCCCCAGACCTGCCGACCCCGAGTCACTCAGAGGGATCTCAAAGGTCAGGAACTCCCTGGTACCATCTGGGGTCAACACCAGGTCCTCTTCTTCTGACTTCTATAAGGAGAGGGGTGAGGGTGGTGGATAGGTAGAGAAGAAACAATATGGAGAGCGAGAGAGGGAGAGCGAGAGAGGGAGAGCGCGAGAGAGAGCGAGAGCGCGAGAGAGAGCGAGAGAGAGAGAGAGAGAGAGCGAGAGAGAGAGAGAGAGAGAGCGAGAGAGAGAGAGAGAGAGAGAGAGAGAGAGAGAGAGAGAGAGAGAGAGAGAGAGAAGATGAGAGGGAGAGAGAGAGAGAGAGAGAGAGAGAGAGAGAGAGAGAGAGAGAGAGAGAGAGAGAGAGAGAGAGAGAGAGAGAGAGAGAGAGAGAGAGGGAGATGAGAAGAAAAAAAGAGGGCGAGATGAGTGTGTGTCATATCTTATTGTGGCTGTCATTGTAATTTTTCCTTACTGTCTAGGAGACGGCCGCTAATTCGCTGTCACAGTCATAAGCTCTCTCTGTGTGAGAACCAGGATCAAGGCTACTTTGAAAACACCAGGTATAAATTGTACGCTCCAACAACAGCGTCTTCCCTTTGACGTCCACACCGTGCATCTTTAGAAGATGATCTCTCGTCAGGCGTTTGAGGTCCAACCTATACATTATGTGATCTGATGTTCTGTTGGGATGTTTTGTTAAGAGTTCATTTTCAAAGAAAGGAGAGGTTGAAATTTGTGTGTACACACTGCTTTGGTGGTGAAACCTGTTTAAAATCAACTGAGACTGGAAGACGTTCGACTAAAACGGGTGTCAAAACTCAATTTATTCTCCCTTCTCTACAAATGTTTATGGAAGGAGAATTTTAAAAGGACAGGCGTAAAAATCAAAGGCTTTTGCTAACTAAGGTCATTACAAATTGCTATTTCTTTTCTTCCTTTCTTTCAGGCAGATAAGTGAACGGGAGTGAAGGGGAACGAGAGGTCGGAGGGAAAACACCTGCGACATCAAAAAAGACAGTAATGATATTTCTCTGTGCATGACAGAATGTGGTTCGTTGTGACGGACAGGAAGAGAGCTTGTCTTGAATATGAAAACGATTTCACCTAATATCAGGACCGCTCATGCATACTAACCACTAGCGTGTGCAGAGGAATCTGCAGCCACTGGTATCGCTCAGAAGATGAAAAAAGCTTTTAATTTAAAACCAATAAAAGTTTGGCGAATGATAAAACAAAGAGGCATGGAGTACTGCTATGACATTTCTTTGTTCAATACTGTGAAAACATTTGAGGGGTGTTATTGAACGAATGATGACAAGTGTGATCTGTGAGGGATATGAAGCCTTCATCATGTGCTGTCGTGTGTGAGTGTACGCATGTGTGCCTTGCAGATATAGCCATGGCTGGTCTATTATGGGAAATAATGCAAACAACAGGAGCAATCAACCCTGGGACCCATGCTCCAAGACCCCTATAACACTACTGATGAAAGTATTGCTCTGCACACACACACACACACACACACACACACACACACACACACACACACACACACACACACACACACACACACACACACACACACACACACACACACACACACACACACACACACACACACACACACACACACACACACACACAAAAGCCAGGTGTCTGCCCTTCACAGCTGCTGAGTGAGAGAAAAGCAGGTTTTCAGCGGCTGAGTTATTAGGATGCGGTGGTGCATTCAGGTGCATGAAGCTTTTTTCAACACCTAGCGTGGCCTGACACCGTATTCCCCAGTCATCCTGTGTGTGTGTGTGTGTGTGTTTGTGTGTGTGTGTGTAAGAGAGCCCCTATTCCCCAATAATCCTGTGCGCGTGCGTGCGTGCGTGTGTGTGTAAGAGAGCCCCTATTCCCCAGTCATTCCTCAGCGGTGCCCCCCTAACCCCTCTGGACCATGAACTGGATGACTGGACCCAAAGTAAATACAGGCCCCTGAATCCTTCTAATCACAGTGCATTTCGACACACAACCCTTCCATTACACACCACCACTGAAGGACCATGTCAGGAAATCACTATTCATAGCCTACAGCAAGGTGATAGGGAGTCAGGTCAGGTAGAGAGAGAGAAGTATCCTTCCTCACTACCAGCAGAATGTAGTTATATGTCCTCGACTACTTTACTCTACCGCATGTGACAGTATAATTAAGCAATAAGGCAAGAGGGGGTGTGGTATATGGCCAATATGCGACAGATAAGGCATGTTCTTATGCACAACGCAACACGGAGTGCCTGGATACTGCCCTTGGCCGTGGTATACAGTATATCACAAAAGTGAGTACACCCCTCAAATTTGTGTAAATAAATAATAATTTAGCATTAACACGGGAGTGATAGATGTGCAGATGATGATGTGCAAGTAGAGATACTGGGGTGCAAAATACCAAAAGAAATAACAATATGGGGATGAGGTAGATGGGTGGGCTATTTACAGATGGCTATGAACAGGTGCAGTGATCGGTAAACTGATCTGACAGCTGATGCTTATGGTTAGTGAGGGAGATATAGGTCTCCAACTTCAGTGATTTTTGCAATTAATTCCAGTCATTGGCAGCAGAGAACTGGAAGGAAAGGCGGCCAAACGAGGAGTTGGCTTTGGGGATGACCCGTGAAATATATCTGCTGCAGCACGTGCTACGGGTGGGTGTTACTATGGTGACCATTGAGCTGAGATAAGGCGGGGCTTTACCTAGCAAAGACTTATAGATGACCTGGAGCCAGTGAGTTTGGTGACGGATATGTAGCGAGTGCCAGCCAACGAGAGCATACAGGTCGCAGTGGTGGGTAATATATGGGGCTTTGGTGACAAAACGGAGGGCACGTGATAGACTACATCCAATTTGCTGAGTAGAGTGCTGGAGGCTATTCTGTAAATGACGTCACCAAAGTCAAGTATCGGTAGGATAGTCAGTTTTATGAGGGTATGTTTGGCAGCATGAGTGAAGGAGGCTTTATTGTGAAATAGGGAAGCAGATTCTAGATTTAATTTTAGATTGGTAATGTGAGTCTGGAAGGAGAGTTTACAGTCTTACCAGACACCTAGGCATTTGTAGTTGTCCACATATTCTAAGTCAGAACCGTCCAGAGTAGTGATGCTAGTCGGGCGGGCGGGTGCAGGCAGCAATCGGTTGAAGAGCATGCATTTAGTTTCACTATCATTTAAGAGCAGTTGGAGGCTACAGAAGGAGTGTTGTATGGCACTGAAGCGCGTTTGGAGGTTTGTTAACATAGTGTCCAAAGAAGGGTCAGTTGTATACAGAATGGTGTCGTCTGCGTAGAGGTGGATCAGAGAAACACCAGCAGCAAGAGCGACATCATTGATATATACAGAGAAAAGAGTCGGCCCGAGAATTGAACCCTGTGGCACCCCCATAGAGACTGCCAGACGTCCGGACATATACTCTACCACAAACCACCGAGGTACCTTAAAGCTATTATAAAATGTACACCAACACAATTAGAGCAGTAAAAATACATGTTTTGTCATACCCATAGTATACGGTCTGATATACCACGACTGTCAGCCGATCAGCATTCAGGGCTCAAACCCCCCAGCTCATAATGGTTCAGTATAACATGATCTCATAGGTCTTGTTCAAAGTCATACAGAATGCAGCCAAGGCTTTAGTTTGATTCAAAGAAAACAGTAACCCAGCCATTAACCTTTAGTTTAGAGTTTTCTATCATCTGTCATCACGGGGCCAATCTGAATCAGCTGTGCTCTGACAAGCCCCGAGACTTTAACTCAACTCTTTATGCTTTATGTGTCCTTGTTGACAACGTGACCATGGCAACAATAAAAAAAAATACTATGCTTTCAAAAACACTCAGAACTAGTTGGATAAATTGCCAACATTCGTCAAACTACGTCTTTATTATTAATGAAGAGTTTTTATTTTAAAAAATGCTAAATTACTGTTATGTCCCCAGAGAGGCTTTTAGCTCAGCTGTTTAATATATTAGATGCCATAAATTAAAGCGGTCATAATTGGCTAGAGGACCACTTTTTGTGTCCTCTGCAAAATGACAATGCAATAATCATCCTCGCTCGCACACAATCTGTATTCCGGGAAGGGAAGGCTGAGTAAGTGAATGAGAGAGAAAAGCATTGTAACATTTACATCAGCTAGGAACAAGCGCTGGCAGACAACTGAGTTTTTCAAGCCAGCTGACAGCAGCTCCACCCTGATGTGAGTGAAGGGAACACAGCTCAACAAAAAGTGCTCTAATCCATCAAAAGAGATCTCTGGATGTTCCTGAATAAAACACGGGGTAACTGCACTGGTGTAAGAGCAGTTGAATAAGTCAACATAACGCTTGAATAGGTCCCAAGGTGTCAGGTTAGTTCAAAGCTAAGCTGTGAAGTCAATACAGCATCTCTTGTGCTGTATCACCGATTACTATTACACCAATAGGGAACACTAACATACGGCGCAGGTATTCTATGTCATTTGTATTTCAGTAGAGTCCACTGCTTCTCAGCACTAGTAGTCAAGTCGCTACACTGGGTCCTCGTGCACCAGTCTAGTCCTAGACACAACCATTCCTTCACACAGGAAGAACAACATGCCTGGCTGCCATCCATTCCTCTATAAACAATTGACCCAGCCGCAGCCCATTATGTGCTGTGGGTCCTTTATTAATAATGAATAGTCAGCATGGGTGGCGTGCATTCATTAAGTCCCATTGTCCTAGAGGAGAGGGTAAATGATATGGTCTGAGGAGAGAAAGAGGAGGGAACATAGGAGGGATCAGAGTGGAAACAGAGCAGTCCACCGTACCAGAGCCCCCTGTGTGTGTGTGGGGGGGGGGGGGGGTTGTCTTTCTTCTACCTTGCTGTTTGCCACTTGCTAACAGGGTGTGTTGTGGGGTTTTTTAGTTCCCACAAATGCTATTTCTATGGGGTTTATGGTTAAGGTTAGAATGTGTGCATGTGTGTTTGGTGAGAGAAAGAGCGCAGAAAAGGAGAGCGAAATAGAGAACCAAAGAAAGAGAAAAGTGAATGAAGAAACATTCTCCTCTCCCCCTTTCACACACCTCGAAAGGCTTTTCTGCACATCACCGCTTGAAACAATGAGCAGCCCTGGAAACTTCTCTACACACACGACCAAATTTGGTGACATAAAGGTCATTGAAAATGAATTTCAAAGCCTAAAAAGAAATCAGTCAAGGATGTAATTGCAAAGAGGGCCCATGCATGATAAGTAGTATTGTAACACAAATTCCCCTTTGCTCTGTTTCTTTCTCTACTCGACGACAGACTGCTGATAATGGGTGACTATCAAACACCTTTGGCTTAATGCGGATCAGGACTATTCAGGTGCAATAAGACCTAAAACAAACACAGAACTAGAGAACGGCATCCGGTTCCCTCTGGTCAAACATAGAGCAGTATGTAGGGAATCGGGAGCTCCTTGGAACGCATCCCCAGTGTGCTGGTTGGGGCACACCCCACACAAAGAAGAATGGATTTAGTCACCTAGACTAATGAGGGCATGGGTAGCTTGAGACCCTGGGGGAGGGGGGGGCGCCAGGATTAGAAGTAAACATGCTTGACCTATAGGGATATTATTGCACCAGGCTTAATGTATGGACCATGTTGGATGAATTAAGCCAGTTTTAATGAAATGGGATTGGGATGGTAAAGTGGTGGAAGGAAGCTCAATCAACATGTCTGTCTAGTATAGTGGTATAACAAATGGCGAGGTGGGACGTGTGAATGTATGCATAGCTTTACAACAAACAGCACTAAGGGTGTAACAGCAGCATAGCTCAATCTGAGCGACAGACATACTGGAGTTTCTGGGTCGTGCTCTAATTCACTCAATGCTGCCCACTATTTCAATGGAGTGGGTTGGATGATGGTATTTTCCCACATAGAATGGGTCTGTGACAAACAATGAAAACATGAGTCTTTCAGTTCCATTCACAGGCTGGGGTACATCTTAATTAAGCCCTGCATTAAACATCTGCTGTACAGGCTATAAACACAACTCTACTATACAGCTCTCTCTACCTAATGGTGAGTGTAAAAGCACTCGGTATGTCCGACTTCACACTTCAACCCGGCTGGGTGTGTGTTCCTGCTCCTTCGGACAGGCTGGGTGGGTACCGGGTTGGACCCTTCCTTCGGGAGGTGGAGTGTGTCCTCGGTCCTCATAGGTTGCCCTAAATGACTTTGTTTATCAGCCAGTTGTACAATACCACCATGCCCCCACGCACCACCACCCCTCCTCTGGCATTATAACGGCAGGCCTAATTATAGGTAACAGCTGTTGAAAAGCTCTAAATGAAAACAGGTGGTGCGCTCCGAAACAGTTTGAAAGTTGTTAACGGAGTGGCATTGTCTTCTGGCACACTTTAGGTTTAAGTGCGTGAGTGTGTGACTCTGAACCCAACTTGGCACTGTGATTGCAATACAAAAAAAAACAACAGTCTAAAAACCCTAGTAAACAATGAGGCAGAAACTCATCTAGCTGGTGAGAACATTTACGGGGAGAAAATGACATGGGACCATTTTGTACTGCTTCAAGCACACAATATCAGTTAAATCTCCATTAAAGGAGAATGGCCATGTTCAATCCCAGCAGGAGAGGAAGGCTTAGTGCCATAGTAAAACACTGGAGTGAATCCACGGAGCTCACACTGATCGATGGCACAGGTTTTTCTTCAGAGTTGGGGGAAAAAAGCAGGAATGAGAGATTTCTAGAGAGGGGGAGAGAGGGTGAGAGAGGGGGCGGTTAAGGAGAAGTGGAGAGAGAGAGTTGAAGAAAGTGGGATAGAGAAAGTTTTAGAGAGACGGAAAGAGAGTGAAGGAGAGGGGAGAAAGACAGTTGAAGAGGGGGATAGTTGAGGAGAGGGGGAGAGAGAGAGTTGAGGATAGGGGGAGAGAGACAGTTAAACAGAGCGGAAGAGAGACTTAAAGAGAGGGGGAGAGAGACTTAAAGAGAGAGGGATAGAGACTTAAAGAGAGAGGGAGAGAGTTAAGGAGAGGGGAGAGAGACTTAAAGAGAGGGAGAGACTACAATAGATGGGGAGAGACACTTAAAGAGAGGGGGAGAGACTAAAATAGAGGGGGAGAGACACTTAAAGAGAGGGGCAGAGAGAGACAAAGAGAGAGGGAGAGAGTTAAGGAGAGGGGGAGAGACACTTAAAGAGAGGGGCAGAGAGAGACTTAAAGAGAGGGGCAGAGAGTTAAGGAGAGGGGAGAGAGACTTAAAGAGGGGGAGGGGGAGAGACTAAATTAGAGGGGGAAATAATTAAAGAGAGGGGGAGAGGGACTTAAAGAGAGAGGGAGAGGGACATGGACTTAAAGAGAGAGGGAGAGGGACATGGACTTAAAGAGAGAGGGAGAGAGACATAAAGAGAGGGGGAGAGAGACTTAAAGAGAGGGGGAGAGAGACTTAAAGAGAGGGGAGAAAGACTTAAAGAGAGGGGGAGAGAGACTTAAAGAGAGGGGAGAGAGACTTAAAGAGAGGGGAGAAAGACTTAAAGAGAGGGGAGAGAGACTTAAAGAGAGGGGAGAAAGACTTAAAGAGAGGGGAGCAAGACTTAAAGAGAGGGGAGAAAGACTTAAAGAGAGGGGAGAAAGACTTAAAGAGAGGGGAGAAAGACTTAGAGAGGGGAGAGAGACTTAAAGAGAGGGGAGAAAGACTTAAAGAGAGGGGGGAGAGACTTAAAGAGAGGGGAGAAAGACTTAAAGAGAGGGGAGAAAGACTTAAAGAGAGGGGAGAAAGACTTAAAGAGAGGGGAGAGAGACTTAAAGAGAGGGGAGAGAGACTTAAAGAGAGGGGAGAGAGACTTAAAGAGAGGGGAGAAAGACTTAAAGAGAGGGGAGAAAGACTTAAAGAGAGGGGAGAAAGACTTAAAGAGAGGGGAGAGAGACTTAAAGAGAGGGGAGAGAGACTTAGAGAGAGGGGAGAGAGACTTAGAGAGTGGGAGATAGACCAAGAAAGAGGGAGAGAGACTTAAAGAGAGGGGAGAGAAACTTAAAGAGAGGGGAGAGAGACTTAGAGAGAGGGGAGAGAGACTTAGAGAGTGGGAGATAGACCAAGAAAGAGGGAGAGAGACTTAAAGAGAGGGTAGAGGAGATAGAATTAGTGTTGGATAAATGTAGATAAACTTCAATTTTTTCACAAGGATAATAACCTCAACATTAAAACTTCCAATCCAAATCCAAATTCCAGACCTAAAACCTTGATTTTGGTCCAAATTAACTGAATGGACTATTACTACCAAGGACTTTCAAGAAAAAACTTCTAAAAACCAAAACCTGAAGAAGAAACACAGCAGAACCTGGAAATACCATCCAACACAAAACTGAGTGAGTAATATTCAGTCTGAAACTACTTCTGAAACCAAAAAGTAAAAAACAACCATCTCTAGGTAATTGTGTTATATAAAGCTAAGTAAATAAGTGTACGAATGGTCATGGTACAGGGCATCCTCATGCAGTCCATGCAGGACTTTTACGGGATCAAAGAGAGAGCAGAGCAGGAAAAGCTCTCTCTCTCTGTGACAACTCCGCCATCCTCAGTGAGTCTGATCACACCTGTTCAAACTGTCCTGCAGACGAGCATAGTCCCCCCCCCCCCCCCACCACCACCAGCATTGAACAAACCCAGGTCCCACAACTATACTGCTCCTCCATCATTGAGAAGGATAAATTCACAGAGCTGGAGAGAGACATGGTGGAGTTCAGAGAGATAACTTAAAGAGATACACATGACTCTGAAGGACGAGGTCAGAAAGCTGAGGCGTGACAGAGAGCAGGACACTCTCCCAGACAAGCCAGCAGAACAGCCCACCTCAGACTCGGACCACAACCTCAACACCACAATGGGACAGACAACACAGGACCCACCAACCCAACAGACCTCCCACCCATATCCACTAGAGACACAAAATCCAGAGATTGTTTTTCCTCATTGAATCAAATGGCAAATACATTCAAGAGGATTCACTTTTTTTTAAACACAAAGTGGCTAAACTCTGGTGCCCAAAAAACTAGGCACGACCTGGAGCTGTTGTCAGACTAGGGTCCCCAGTCACATCATAATTCACACAGGCACAAACAACCAGAGGGCCCAGCAGGAAAGGGTGGCAACAGCACTCAAGGGAGTGATTTAAAAAGCTTCTTCCACTTTCTCCAAAACGCACAAGTGGTTATCTCCACTCTGCTACCAGAAAAAAACTTTCACCCTGCCACCATACAGCGGGTGAATGAAGCATTTCGTGAGACTGTGCCTCAGTACCTAAATGTATACCTGGCCCACCACTCCACCCTGGACTTGAACAGCCTTTAAGACCAGGTCCACCTCTACAAGAAAGCAATCCCAATTGCTGCCAGGACCCTGAAGGACATCACCCTCAACTGTAGCCCCAGCACCTCACACAGGAGCAACAGAGCAACGGATCCCCGCAAAGTCTTCTCATGCTTTGTTGATTTCAAAAAAGCTTTAGACTCAATTTGCCATAAGGGTCTGCAATACAAATTGATGGAAAGTAGTGTTGGAGGAAAAACATACGACATTCTAAAAACCATGTTCACAAACAAGTGTGCGGGTAAAATTGGCAAAAAACACACACTTCTCTTTCTTTCCACAGGACCGGGTGATGAGACAGGGATGCAGCTTAAGCCCCACCCTTTTCAACATATATATCAGCGAATTGGCGACGGCACTAGAACAGTCTGCAGCACCCGGCCTCACCCTTCTAGAATCTGAAGAAGGGCAAGAAGGGCCTTCTATGCCATTAAAAATAGCATAAAATACTTGAATCAGTTATAGAACCCATTGCCCTTTATGGTTGTGAGGTCTGGTGTACACACTCGCTAACCAAGAATTCACAAAATGGGACAAACCCATTTCCTCTGTGTACAACGTAGAACATTACGCCGATACCCGCTAATAATAAAAAAATATGAAAAGAGCCGTTAAATTCTACAACCACCTAAAAGGAAGCGATTCCCTAACCTTCTTTAACTAAGCCATCACCTACAGAGAAATTAACCTGGAGAAGAGCCCCCTAAGCAAGCTGGTCCTGGGGCTCTGTCCTAGGACAGCAACACCATTAGACCCAACCAAATCATGAGAAACAACACATTGGAAATCATTTACAAACTAGAATGCTATTTGGCCCTAAACAGAGAGTACACAGTGGCAGAATACCTGACCACTGTGACTGACCCACAATTAAGGAAATATTTGACTATGTACAGACTCAGTGAGCATGGCCTTGCTATTGAGAAAGGCCGCCGAAGGCAGACCTGGCTCTCAAGATGAGGTGGAAATTGAGCTACACTTCCTAACCTCCTGCCAAATGTATGACCATATTAGAGACACATATTTCCCTCAGATTACATAGACCCACAAAGAATTTGAAAACAAATCCAATTTTGATAAACTCCAATGTCTACTGGGTGAAATACCACAGTGTGCCATCACAGCAGCAAGATTTGTGACCTGTTGCCACAAGAGAAGCCCAACCAGTGAAGAACAAACACCATTGTAAATACAATCCATATTTATGTTTATTTATTTTCCCTTTTGTACTTTAACTAAGTCGCTCTGGATAAGAGCATCTGCTAAATGACTTAAATGTAAATGTAAATTACAACACGGTGTATATAAACATAATATGACATTTGAAATGTCTTTCTTCTTTTTGAACTTTAATTAACAAACGAATGTTTACTGTAAATGTTGTATTGTTTATTTAACTTTTGTTTATTATGGCAATAAAGCTCCTTAACATTAAATGAAATTGAAGTGAGTAAAAGAGAGGGGGATAGATAGTTAAAGAGAGGGGGGGGGACAGAGAGAAAACCCCAAATGACCCAAATCCTTTCTGTGTTCCTCTGATTCTTAAATGATAGCACTGAAATAGTAGCTGAAATGGAATTGTACCATTACTACCCCCTCCCGGACTACTGTACAAGTCATAGAGAGAGAGAGAGAGAGAGAGAGAGAGAGAGAGAGAGAGAGAGAGAGAGAGAGAGAGAGAGAGAGAGAGAGAGAGAGAGAGAGAGAGAGAGAGAGAGAGAGAGAGAGAGAGAGAGAGAGAAAGAGAAAGAGAGAGAGAGAGAGAGAGAGAGAGAGAGAGAGAGAGAGAGAGAGAGAGAGAGAGAGTGAGAGAGAGAGAGAGAGAGAGAGAGAGAGAGAGAGAGAGAGACAGCTCTATACTTTGAGAAGGTCAACACAACTTACAATAGAGAGTAATGGCTGCACTTATGATCAAATTGAGGGTTGTCAGTTCCTATGTCGTTCTGCACCACTTCCTTCAAATGCTTTTCTTTTTTCTGTGTTTGTGACTAATCTTTTCACTTGTACTGGGGGAAAAAAGTTCTCAGAAGTTAAGCCAGGGGTTGATCACTTCCAGGATACATGTAACATTACTCTCAATACTGCATGATGATGAGAAATGATACCTGTACAGCTGGGGTTTATTTTGACCGAGAACTCTGTGAATGTGTTAGTTTATTCCCTGTTAGAAAAAGGGAAGGAGCCCAGACCACAGAGTCAACACCTTAAGTGTCTGATCTCTCATCCAGAGACAAATTGAAACACTCATTATTTAACAACACGGTTGGAAGGCAGACTTGATTTGAATACGTATAGGAGCACATTCACAACAACACTGTACCACGCAGACACTTCAAACAAGCACAAGGACATATCTCATTTTGTTTTATCAATTGTTTTGTCTAGATTGTGGGGTGATTGGGGAAAACCAAGAGATATCATCTGCGGAGGATAATTGGACCCATTGGAAATGGTTCAATAAAGGTTCATTGGTTTGGGAAAGAAAAACAACGTCATGCTTGTTTGGTTACAGAGCCTTATCAGGGAACCAACCCAGCAGCCTTTTACTCAATACCCATTTAAAGGGTTGGGGTTATGGGGCGACTGTGATTGCAGCCATTACAATTTGTATTTGAGTTTAGGGACCAGCAGAAGAAAAACTCTCTCTCTCTCTCTCTGGGAACGAACCATCAATCCCACTGTCACATCATTCAGAAAGACTGTAATTAATTGCACAATTAAGAATCTCATTGCTTGGCAGACATGGCTCCTAATGGATCAGTGACAACTGTGATACGATCACAAGATGGGTTTTAATGTACTGCTTAATTACACTGGTGTGATCCAGAACTACAGAACATAACAGTCGCCATGGAGAATCATCTAATCATTATGTTCCTTTAACGCCCATTTGTTCTTCATGTGAAAACGTGACGTGTCCCAAATGGCACCCTATTTATTCCCTATTTAGTTCACTTCTTATGATGGGCTCTGGTCAAAAGTAGAGTATGGTAAAGGGAACATGGTGCCATTTGGGCTGCACTATCTATAGTTCTATAGGGACTGACGGTATAAGCATGCACTTAGGGTTAATTGGCTGTGTGTTATGTTCATGATAGAAATATGAAGCATGGTTTATGATGCGGCTGTTAGAGAATATGGCTGTAATCGAGCCTATAAATGTCTGTACTTGCATACTACTTAGAATGCATGACCAACACATTACATTGCTTCATGCTAAGTAAGCTAGTATAGATATTGGAAGAGAGTCAGAGTGTCCAAGCCTGTTTCTAGTAGTAGGGGGATATGGGGGTCCTATAAATAGAATAATAGATTCTATTTCTAGGCAAGGGGCTCCCTTACCAAATCTCTGGAGTCTGTGTTCTAGAGAGAATGGAAATAACGCTGACCAGAATAGTAGAGCTAACATACAGTATGGGGGTTGGACGGAGCTATTAGTGAGGGGGTGTCGAGGGTTGAAATGAATGGACGTGACGTGGGAACACAAATGGAAATAACACACGCAGGCACACACACACAGCTTTACTCAGTACAACAAAGTGTGCAAACACACACACCCAGTTTTACTCAGGACCACAAAGTGGGCACACACACACACACAGCTATACTCGGGACAACAAAGTGGGCAACCACTTTAAAGCAATAGTAATAAGCACAGCAGACCGCAGCTTAAAACCTAAACCAACTCAACAGGTGAATACATTTCTTCTCATGACATCATCAGGGCTGCCTCTGTGTTTAAGGCCTGGTATGCACAGCAGTAGCCTGCCGGCGTGGGTACTGAGGCGTGACATTTACTTATTCATCACAGGAGTGGAAGGTGAAATGCAATCTTGGCCTGCGGCGTCCGGGTGCCGACATGTCGCTCTCGGCTGTAAGCACACACAGCCACGGTGCACGGTGGGTAGATAAATGTGACGATAAATAAACCAGACAACGGCGTGTTGGTGCTGTGGCAGGGGGAGGGACGGGGTCCTGTGGTTGGCCTCTGTGTTTGCATGTCGGAATTGCGTGCGAGTGCTGTGCTGTTTTAATGTTCTCACACCGCCGTACGCAGCCGCTCCTATCGTTCCTGGTATTAGTGTAGCGAGTAATTGCGTCTGCAGAAATGAATTATTCAGAGAGGTAGAAGGGAGGACTGGGGACTAGATGTGTGTGTGTGTGTGTGTGTCTGTGTTGACTGGGGACTATGCCCTGGGTAGCTTCTTAGCACTGTGAAGTGCAGAGGTAAGGTTTCATCAAGTACAGGTTGGGTCTCCTAGGATTCTCTTGTGTTCTTTTGTTATTTCCATGGCGATTGCTTTTCAATGACTGCCTGCCTGCCTCTCTCTCTCACCAAGTTTCTAACCTCCATGTCTCACTCACTGTCAGTCAATAGGCCTCAATACACTAGTTTATTTAGCAGACAAGATTTGCTTAAAATTCCGTGGCATTATTTTATAGTTTGAAGAATCCAATTAAACATAGCTGAATAAAATGGGAAGGATATTTTCTCCAAACAATTTGAGGGAGTACGCACATGTGGGTTTTCTGTGTTGAGGGGTTAACAAAAAAACAAGTCCTCCTATATGTTATTTATGCAACTTTAGTTGTGATACAAACATTAGACTATATGTTTACATTTGCAATACATTCTTAAGGCTGCATAATGTGAATCTAATGATGACTTGAAAAAAGAAAGTGGCATGAAAGGCATGAGTTTTGCTTAGTTTTTTCTGTGCACGCTGTACACACTTCATCAGTCTCTTATTCATAATTTGAAAAGCACTTGATAATGCCTCAAATTTCCCGGCAGCATCCCCTTTGTGTGGCCATAATGCCCCCTAAAATATCCTTGCCTTTCGCGGCCAGTGGTTGTTGTGCCCTTGGGCTGAATACAATAAGTATAATTCCCTTCTCTCGGCTGAGTGCGTCGAAGCATCTCTCACTCAGTACATCAGCTCAATTCTTATTAGCCAATGCCCGTCACGTGACTGGGTCTTTCTCACAGGCTACAAGTGAAGACAGATACATGGGGGATGGAACAATACATGTCTTACCTAATTCCAAGGCGCATACTGAAGATGTTGGAAGAACTGTCCACATTTACTTTGTCAGCCAACAGGATGAGTAGGCCTAACTAACAGCAAAAGCATTAGCCTATGTCCGTCTACTATTCCCCATAGTAAAACATTTAACCTACTCTATTCTGACCGAGAAATAAATATTCCAAACATAGTTGGGTGCAGTTGTGGGATGTGATAGATCCCAAATGAATACAACCACGCAACAGATCAGAACATTTTTAGCTTAAAATGTTGATAAACTATTTCTTCACATTGTAAGCGCAGCAATGTGCACCCGGCAGTAGGATAGAAGCGCGAATGCTCCAAGATGCAATCAATTAATAATGGCGCCGGAGGGGATGACTGCCATTTTACGGGATACTAACCAACTGTGCTATTTTGTGTGTAACTTATTTGTACATAATTGTGCTGCTACAGACTCTTATGACCAAAATGAGCTTCTAGATAGCAGAACAGCAATTACTCACCTTGAACTGGACAAATGTTTTGTCTTTAACCTGTTACTCCTACCCCCTACTTTTTCGAACATTCTGTTAAAAATCGTGCAACATTTCAGCGCCCTGTTACTCAGGCCAGGAATATAGTATATGCATATGATTAGTATGTGTGGATAGAAAACACTCAGCCGTTTATAAAACTGGTTAAATCACGGTTGTGACTATAACAGAACGTGCGTATCATCGAAAAGTGCAGGAAAATCTGATCACTGAAAGTGGAAAAATATATCCATCCACCGCTTCAACCCATTGTTATGGGCGAACGACATTAAATAGGGCTGAGGTTGCAGTACCTACAGTTTCCACACGATGTCAACAGTCTTGTCATTTGCCAATTCTTTGTTTCTTGGTCAAACGAACAAGAGACAGGCTTTTTCTTCAGGTCTCCGACCGGATATTTTGGTTGAGAAATACACAGACATTATTTCCAGACGGACGGACCCTATAGAAAACACTTCGTCTCGTGATTAATTTGATCGCTTATTAATGTTTACTAATACCTAAAGTTGCATTACAAAAGTATTTCGAAGTGTTTTGTGAAAGTTTATCGTCAACTTTTTTAATTAAAAAAAATGACGTTACGTTATAAGACGCTATTTTTTTCCGTTTATCACACAGTCTTCATAGATCGATATCTAGGCTATATATGGACCGATTTATTCGGGGAAAAAAAGACCCAATAGTGATTATGGGACATCTAGGAGTGCCAACAAAGAAGATGGTCAAAGGTAATGAATATTGCAAATGGAGGACGTTTTTCCTGTGGTTCATTTTCATGCCAACCAGGTAGACTCCTGTTGTATAGAGAAGCAATGTGCTTAAAACTAGGACAGTTGAGAAATAAATATAGTAAGCCTAGCCTATAGAAAGCTGATGAGATCCTCCTCTTTTTAATAGAGGCAATCACTCTGTTTTCTCATGCAATTGCATAGCCTATAGAAATGTTGCGCAACATGAGCTCATAGCCTTTCACGAAGTGTTTGATTAGATTTTCGATTACATTTGCATTGTCAGAGAGATTAGAGGGACAATAGAGTGCCGAGTACCAGGCAGTTAGCAAGTTTGGTAGGCTACTAATGACCATCAGCAGCTTGGAGGAGCCTAATTACCGTGACTAAGCAGTCACGTGGAATTTGACTGCCGTCACTCCTCACATCCTCCCCTGCCAGGCCACTGAGGAGGCCGTCTGGGGCCAGGAAGGGCCTTCGTGTTAACCTCCCCCCGCCAGGGGCAATCCCTCTGGAGCGCACATCATCTGTTATTATCCTCCTCACCCCCCAAGCTCTAATTCTTCGGTAATGGGTATAGCAGCCATTGATCTAAAGCCCTTATTTCCTCAACATCTTTACAGTTCAGTCAAGCCTCAGTTCATAGACATCTACTCTCCTTCTTCTTTTCTGTTCTGTGAAGGGCGAGGCGTTGGACAAGGATGGGCTGAGGTGTCAGAGCTCCTTTTCCTCTGCTCCCGTCGGGTTTGGACAGCGATGGGTAAAAGCTAGCGATGACGGCCCTATCAATAAGTCAGTCCATCTGCTCTACCGCATCCGCTTGCCGCTCTTTCAAAATGTCTGTCGCTGCCCCCAAGTCATGGAGAGAGAGCAAGAGTGAGAAAGAGCGAGAGCGAGACAGAGAGAGAGAGAGGGAGGGAGGGAGCACGACAGCAAAGGCGATGCAATTGTATTTTATTTATTTGACCTTGATTTAACTAGACAAGTCAGTTAAGAACAAATTCTTATTTTCAATGACGGCCTATGAACAGTGGGTTAACTGCCTTGTTCAGGGGCAGAACAACAGATTTTATCTTGCCAGCTCGGGGATTCCATCTTGCAACCTTTCTGTTACTAGTCCAACGCTCTAACCACTAGGCTGCCTGCCGAACAAAGGGAATACACAACCCTGTTCAACTACTCAACAATCGCCGTTGATCTTTTCTGATCTGTTGTGAGAACACAGTTTTGATGGAAGCGTCATTAAACCTTACATTCTGTCATTAAAATAGCTTTATAGCAAACATACGGCACGGTCAATTAATTCCTATAAAACACACGACGCCTCCCACAATCTACCAATAAAGAGATGTGGTGCCTGATTCACCACTGACATTAAACACCACAAAGCAAATATCAACAAGACAAACCTGATCTTCTGCATGTTGATTTATATGGCTGTATCCTGTGTGTGTGGGAAATGTCCTCTCTCGCTCTCCTCTCTGACAGCAGTATGCCTAAAGTAATGTACAATGTTACTCACACTATGATTTAGAACTGCACTGGATGGGGGCCTGGATGATGTGTTTATGGTGACACACACACACACACACACACACACACACACACACACACACACACACACACACACACACACACACACACACACACACACACACACACACACAATCCCAGTTCCTCTCCTCTCTCCACTATACTTTATTTGCTGTAACTGTCAGCGGTGGAGCCCTGTCCTCTTTATCAGATTTTTATGAACATGTGTGTGTGTGTGTGTGTGTGTGTGTGTGTGTGTGTGTGTGTGTGTGTGTGTGTGTGTGTGTGTGTGTGTGTGTGTGTGTGTGTGTGTGTGTGTGTGTGTGTGTGTGTGTGTGTGTGTGTGTGTGTGTGTGTGTGTGTGTGTGTGTGTGGCATAGCACCTTAACGCTAATGTGAAAAGGAGAGTAATGAAGCAGATGTGTGCTAGTTTGCACTCTTTCATCTACACACACACACACACACACACACACACACACACACACACACACACACACACACACACACACACACACACACACTTAGGCAAGTTCTTGGGAGAAAGGGATAGAGAGACAAAGAGAAGGCGAGAGAAAGAGGGAGGGAGGGGGAAGAGAAGTATTGTATCTCTATGATGGGATTCTTAATAAAGTAATGGTTGAGGAGTGAAGAGAAGAGAAAGAGGGAGGGAGGGAGGGGGAAGAGAAGTATTGTGTCTCTATTACGGGATTCTTAATAAATTAATGGTTGTTTTTTGGTTTAAATAAAAAATCAAACACATTTTATTTTGATCTCATGCTCCGAATACAACAGGTAGACCTTACCGTGAAATTCTTACTGACAAGCCCTTAACCAACAATGCAGTTGAAGAAATAGAGTTATGAAACAATGTACTAGAAAAAGTTTTAAAAACATAAAATAACACAACAAAATAACAATAACAAGGCTATATACAGGGGGTACCGGTACCGAGTCAAAGTGCAGTGGTAATTTGTACATGTAGATAGGGGTAAAGTGACTATGTATAGGCAATAAATAGTGTGTAGCAGCAGTGTAAAAACAAAGGAGGGGGGGGGTCAATGTAAATAGTTCGGGTGGCCATTTGATTAATTATGCAGCAATCTTATGGCTTGAGGGTAGAAGCTGTTAAGGAGCCATTTGGACCTAGACGTGGCGCTCCGGTACCGCTTGCCGTGCGGTAGTAGAGAGAACAGTCAATGACTTGGACTTGGGTGACTAGAGTCTTTGAAAATTTATTGGGCCTTCCTCTGACATCTCCTACTGTATAGGTCCTGGATGTCAGGAAGCTTGGCCCCAGGGATGTACTGGGCCGTATGCACTACCTTCTGTATCGCCTTACAGTCGGATGCCGAGCAGGTCCCGTACCAGGTGGTGATGCAATCAGGATGCTCTCGATGGTGCAGCTGTAGAACGTTTTGAGAATCTCAGGACCCATGACAAATCTTTTCATTCTCCCCTTTCATCAGACCAGAGGACATTTCTCCAAAAAGTACGATCTTTGTCCCCATGTGCAGTTGCAAACCGTAGTCTGGCTTTTTTATGGTGGTTTTGGAGCAGTGGCTACTTCCTTGCTGAGTGGCCTTTCAGGTTATGTCGATATAGGACTTGTTTTACTGTGGATATAGATGATTTTATACCTGTTTCCTCAAGCATCTTCACAAGGTCCTTTGCTGTTGTTCTGGGATTGATTTGTACTTTCCGCACCCAAGTACGTTCATTTCTAGGAAACAGAACGTGTCTCCTTCCTGAGTGGTATGAAAGCTGCGTCGTCCCATAGTGAACGTGGTACCTTCATGCGTTTGGAAATTGTTCCCAAGGATGAACCAGACCTGTGGAGGTCCACCATTTTTTTCTGAGGTCTTGGATGATTTATTTTGATTTTCCCATGATGTCAAGCAATGAGGCAGCGTGTTTCAAGGTAGGCCTTGAAATACATCCACAGGTACACCTCCAATTGACTCAAATGATGTCAATTAGCCTATCAGAAGCTTCTAAAGCCATGAAATACATTTGGGGAATTTTCCAGGCTCTTTAAAGGCACAGTCAACTTAGTGTATGTAAACGTATGACCCACTGGAATTGTGATACAGTGAATTATAAGTGAAATAATCTGTCTGTAAAAAATTGTTGGAAAAAGTACATGAGTCATGCACAAAGTAGATGTTCTAACAGACTAAACTATAATTTGTTAACAAATGTGTGGAATGTTTGAAAAACGAGTTTTATTGACTCCCACCTAAGTGTATGGAAATTTCCGACTTCAACTGTATTGATGAAGCTGGTGCCTGATGTGGAATACTCCTCAATGCCATTGGATGAATCCCGGAACATATTCCAGTCTGTGCTAGCAAAACAGCCCTCTAGCGTAGCATCCGCATCATGTGACCACTTCCGTATTGAGCGAGTCACTGGTACTTCCTGCTTTAGTTTTTGCTTGTAAGCAGGAATCAGGAGGATAGAATTATTGTCAGATTTGCCAAATGAAGAGGGCGAGGGAGAGCTTTTTATGCGTCTCTGTGTTTGGAGTAAAGGTGGTCTAGAGTTGTTTTTTCCTCTGGAGGCACATGTGACATGCTGGTAGAAATGAGGTAAAACAGATTTAAGTTTCCCTCTATTAAAGTCCCCGGCCACATGAACACGTCTTCTGGATGAGCATTTTCTTGTTTGCTTATGGCCTTATACAGCTCGATGAGTGTAGTCTCAGTGCCATCATCGGTGTGTGGTGGTAAATAGATGGCAACGAATAATATAGAGGATAGAGTTAGGGTAAACACAGAGACAGATTGAGTGCTATAGGGTAAAGTTAGGGTTAAAGCCTAAACCCTTGTGTCTACCAGGCCACTCAGATGACAGGGAGACTGTCAGACCTGCTGAATGGAGGGTGTAGGAGGGCAGGACACTATCCTTACTATCCTCACCATCTGTTGCCAGACAGGGAAAGTCACCCCAGAACTGCTTACATAAAAGTGTGTGTGTGTGTGTGTGTGTGTGTGTGTGTGTGTGTGTGTGTGTGTGTGTGTGTGTGTGTGTGTGTGTGTGTGTGTGTGTGTGTGTGTGTGTGTGTGTGTGTGTGTGTGTGTGTGTGTGTGTGTGTGTGTGTGTGTGTGTGTGTGTGTGTGTGTGTGTGTGTGTGTGTGTGTGTGTGTGTGTGTGTGTGTGTGTGTGTGTGTGTGTGTGTGTGTGTGTGTGTGTATGGTATCCCATGTGTGGGTCTGAGAGATAATGTGTATCCAGTGTCAGATAGGAGAGTGGTAGACAAACCAACCCCTGGAGAAGGTCTGTGTTAATGTGACTTGGAGGAAGGGCCAGTCCATTCCAAACCTCTTGCGTCCAAAATAGCACCCTATTCCCTACATAGTGCACTACTTTTGATTATGGTCCAACAGGTACTGGTGAAAAGTAGTGCACTATGTAGGGAATAAGGTGCCATTGTGGACGCATACCATATCTACTGGTGATCCTAAGGGGACTGGGCTCTATAATGGCTGCATGGTCAGAGGACAGACAGGGGAGGAGAGGAGAGGCAGGATAATACTGTTTACCTGATAAAACACTAGACAGACAAACACACAGAGACGTCCCCCTGACCTGCCTTAAATCAGCCCTTCCTCAAAACAAAGGGAGCCTGCTGGCCAGGGGTGGGAGGGATGTGTGTCGGGTGGGAGGGATAAGTCTGGAGCAAGTTCATGTGGATCCCTATGGTACTGACGATGAGGTCCAAGACAGAAGGTCACAGACAAAGGGGTAACATTGAGCTGGTGTTGATGGGAGCGTGGATAGCCCTAATACGGCTGAAGACTCCATTACTATGGGCTACTTCCATACCAGAGGTGTGAAAAGTAGGGTAGGGATGGTGTGGACAAGTGATTGGTGATGTGAGTAAATTTGACAATTGATTAGCTTACCACTTCTCTAGGTAGATAGGAGTCCTCTTGGCGTAGGACTAGCAGACTGACTGTTCCTCCCATGGGGGTGATCCTGAGTAGAGCTACCACCTCCTCCTGACTCGTCCCATTAAGGTCTACCCCATTCACCTGGACACACACACACACACACACACACACACACACACACACACACACACACACACACACACACACACACACACACACACACACACACACACACACACACACACACACACACACACACACACACACACACACACACACACACACACACACACACACACACACAAAGGTAGATATAGGGGATGTATTAATACATGTTACTACCTTGTGTTACATGTGCTACTGCCTGGTACTGTCTTGAAACAATTACTAATTACTAATTCCATTCTACACATAATCATTCTTTGTTTTCATAGAGGAGCTGTGACTGCCTGACATCTATAAATATGGGGTATTTCTAAGAGCGGACATTTTCCAATTACATAGTCTATGATTTTCATGTCATTCTGATTGGACTGTTGACACAAGATTATTACGTTCATTTCCCTGTGTTTAGCCACTCAGCCCAAGGTAAACAGCCCTACAGGTACTACACTCTGTGATTTGAAGGGATACTTCGTAATTCTGCCAACACGGCGCTCTATCTACTTCACCAGAGTCAGATGAACTTGTGTATACCCTTTTTACGTCTCTGTGTCCAGTATGAAGGAAGTTAGAGGTAGTGTCGCAAGCCAATGCTAACTAGTGTTAGCGCAGTGACTAGAAGCATGCCAGCAGATATTCATAGACTCAATCACTGCACTAACGCTAGTTCACAATTGTGCTAGTTAGCAACTTCCTTCAAACTGCACGAAGAGACAAAAATGTTATCCACAATTTCACTTGAAGGCTAGAGGCGTCACTACATACACCCTGGTTCGAATCCAGTCATTGAAAATAAGAATTTGTTATAAACTTAAAAATAAAACTCTGGTGAAGTAGATAAAGGGACCCATTGCCAAAATACCAAAGTATCCCTTTAAGACTCTTTTCAATGGCAAAGCCCATTCAATCAGCCTTTGTGTCTTAAGCATATTGGGTACTGCCATTGGCGTAGACACAACAATCATGAATGACATAGGACATAGAGGCTTAAAGGTGTTTTATTCCATATCACATAAAACCATGTTGATTGGATGTCTCAGAACAAAATTCCAAATCTATGGAAGGAAGAGGGCAACGTAAGGGTTGGAGCATGACAAGGGTAATGAAGAGGAAGGGGTGAAGTAGGAGGAAGAAATAGCCAGAAGAAAGAGACTTCATTAATTCTGCCTCTCACCTCTTGCAGCTGGTCGCCAGCCTTCAGGCGGCCATCTTGGATAGCAGCACCCCGAGCCAGGATGTTCTTGACATAGATGGGGGCGGAGCCTCCTATGGGGACGTCACGTGATGTGATGCTGAATCCAAGACCCTCAGGACCTGCAGGAGGAACATAATACACCAAACATAGTTAAATAAAGGTTAAATAAAAAATATATATAAAATTAATTCTATTCTATTCTAAAAGCGCATCAGGAACCAAATGTGGAAGGACAACTTTATTTATGGCTTTGACCATCATGTCAAACCTGTCAAACTACAGTACTTAATAAGTAATCTCAAATGTATTGGTTTGCATGCACGGTCTTCTATTGGTGAAAGAATGGGCGTGCAGCTTAGGTTGTGGTTCAACATACAAAATAAGCATGAAGTCTCCAATGTGTCGAAATATAAGTCAAATCTATTAACCGAAATTGGGTGTTTGTGATAAATGTGTACTTTATACATGTGTGTGTAAGGACGGCGGGACCACCGATGTGACTTGCTTGAATTTAAAACTGGTTGCAGACAAGAATAGCAGCACGCAGAGTAAAGGTTTCTGTCGGTTTGTGTGCAGTCTTTATTCTCCCCTTCTGTGGAGTGTCCACAGGCATTAGACACAGATAATGGTCAGCAATGGGGTGAGAGGATCCTCTGCCTCCACCCATAACACAGCATCAGATGCTTTTGATACACCACATATCAGACCAAATACAGTTTGCTAGCGGAAACATTACTAAATGTTAGAAAACAATGTTAAAGGTTCAGACATCATAGCTCTGTAAAGATGTTTCCTCCCAAGTTCTGACAATGGCCTTTATACAGTTCTAAATGACTATATATGTGTCCCAAATGGCACCATATTCCCTATGTAGCGTACTACTTTTGATCAGAGCCCTATAAATGTGCACTATGTAGGGAATATGGTGCCATTTGGGACGCATATTATAAATTGCCAGACGGGGAAGGCAGGGAAAGTCAATAATAGCCTACAAAAGCGGAATATCAACACTGACCTTATCGACCGACCAACCCTACACTGTCTGCCCAATAAAGGATTGGTCAGAAGTACTGGTTCCTGGTCAAAAGTAGTGCACAATAAAGTGAATAGCATGTAATTTAGGAAGCAACCAAAAGCATTGCCAAATGCCAGTAAGGATATGAATGACATTTCTACTTTTAGATGGGGAAGAATGGTTCCACCCAGTGAGTTGGTTGAGATGTGTCCCTCCCTGGTAAACAAGTTATCCGTTAATATGTGGAACCGGCAGAGTGGCGGGTGTGTTGTTAGTTCAAGCCTTCCTGACAGTACAGTGATTAGTATTCTTGTTGAAGAGATTGTTCATTTTACTGGCCTGTCATTCACTGTCTGATCGCTCATCATGACCTATTTTCTCCTCTCTTCAGTGTCTCGCTGGTTGATACCGACGGACTGACTGTGTGTATGTGTGTGTGCATATGCGTGATGTTTTTGCCTCACTAGCACTAAGATGAAGCAGCGAGAAAACACACTACCCAGCAACTTTGGGTGTATTCTATATTCAGAAAGGAGGATATAGATCTTGGAACAAAGAGGGCTGCACACCACAACATGAGAATGTTGCTGACAGAGAGGTGCCAACAAAGTTAAGTCATTGAATATATTGAGGTTATTTCCTTCCTGCCAATACAGCAGGAAGAACGCTCTTTACTTATTATAGAGTTCTGTAAATGAAATGGATAGATAGGCACATCCCAGTTAGACTAACTAAGATCCTTTCTGCACTAGTAGCCGGTGTCTGCTAATACGGCAGCTGCCCCTACTGCTGTCTGGGATCCTCAGTGTGTACGTACAGTAGTGGAATTGGTTGCATCAAAAATGGCTCTCTATTGCCTTTATAGAACCTAGAGCATAGTCTGAATCAGCTGGTCTGTGAAGACCACTATCCTCTACCCTTCTGTTCTGGCAATTCCAATCCATTCAATTTCTCCAATCAGTCTACTTAGCCGAATCAAACTCTACATTCTAAGATCTCATCGTTAAGGGCTTCCATTCAGGCAATTAGCAGAATGCATCTCTCGCTAATAGCACTGGGTGTAATTAACTAGCATACTGACGTCTTTATTTGGGGGTAATAGAAGCTTTTTGGATTAAGACTACCAGTCCTGCGATCCCAGCAAAAATGGGCTGTTCATTTATCTGACTTTATCTGCATATACAGCACTTATATTAAGCCTCACAATTAAGTGAGTTACCATTTTATTTTCAGGAGAAATTGACAAACAGACAAACAATAAAAAACAAGTGGTCCAACAAAGGAAAAACCTGATAAAACATTGTATATGAACGCAGTAAGTACAGAAATCGCTTGCTCACTGCGAAATGAATATCCAATTAGTAAGTGACAACTGTGTGGAATTTGTGACAGCAACTCTGTGAGCTTATTACAGTATTATAGACACTATGTCCAGGGACGTCCTACAATCTGTGTAGAAGAATCCCTTACCGTCTAATGGCTCTTGTGTAGCTTGTGAGCCTGATAGAGCAAAACGTGAGTCTCAGCTTTTCATAGATAGCTTTTAATAGTTTGTAGCTGAAACCATTCGGACACGACAGGTATTTTTTGTATAGAAGACCAGGTGCCTTCGGGATCAGCCCTTGTCTCCCACAATGGTTAGAAGTCCAAAACACACTGGCGATAAGGTGGGACACATTGGGTTAAGTCTGAATCCCGTATCCGATAAGCCAATTATGTAGCAAACATGAGGAGACGTAGAATGAGTCTTAATGGGCTGTGTCGGTCTGTCCTTTTGGCTGCATTATTTGATTAAGACACTTTTGCTAATTTCCCAGCAAGGAAGGACGGGGGGTCTCTCTCTCCCTTTCCCTCTGCCTCTCCTGCTGCCCCCCCTCATGGAGGAATCAAGACACACACATTTATAAATAATGGACAACTTGGAAATGGTCTCTGAATACTGCAAATGGACAACTCATTTTGAATTTGACAGGTTCCCTTACGAAAAAAACAACATGAATTCACATGTGGAAAATCACGTGTCAATAACTGAGTTCACTTGGATTCCTACACTTTGGACTTCAAAGTAAATCTCAGCTTTGTTAAAAATACACAAGAAAAACGATTATATTTATCATAGTGATTCAGGAGAAACAGCAGAAAAGATCAGCTTGTGAGTTCAGCTTGTGAGCGATTGTGAGTTCAAATCCCAGGTGGGGTAATTTTGAAAAGTCAGCACAAAGTGATCATGTCAAACATTGTAATATCGATAAAAGATGTTTACACTATTTTTAGCTGAACAGTGTACCACTTACCTTAAAACCCTATTTCATTTCATCCCTTATAAAAACATGTGAAATATGCAGTTTCACATGTGAAATCATATTTTCACATGTGAAATAGCTGTGTTCACATGTTGAGCTGAAATGTTCATGTTAAAACAAAAGAGACATGCGAGGTCAGTTTTCTTACATGTGAAACCATATGTTCGTATGTATTACATTTAGAGTTCACATTGTAACACATGCTTTCACCTTGTGAAAACCACTCACATGTAAAAGCTCACTTTCACATGTGGAAATTGCACTTTCACTGGTGAAAAATGTTCACGTGAAAATCGAACTCAGATGTGGAACTGAATTTTCATATGTGAAAAAAAAATCACATTTAAAAATATAATGAGCAATTCTACAAGTGAAAAATATGTAAATGTTGTCACGTGCAGTTCCATGGTATCACATTTATACATTTTGCATCCTCATGTTCACATCCAATTTTATTGGACACATACACATGTTCAACAGATGTTAATGCAAGTGTAGCGAAATGCTTGTGTAATATTATTAAACAAGTAATCAAACAAAATTCATATCGACGAAATGATTCACACAAATGTAAAGGGATGTATAAGAATATGTACATATGAATATATGGATGAGCGATGGCCGTGCGGCATAGGCAAGATGCAGTAGATGGTGTAGAATACAGTACATACAGTTGAAGTCGGAAGTTTACATACACCTTAGCCAAATACATTTCAACTCAGTTTTTCACAATTCCTGACATTTAATCCTAGTAAAAATTCCCTGCCTTCGGTCAGTTAGGATCACCACTTTATTTTAAGAATGTGAAATATCAGAATAATAGTAGAGAGAGAGTAGAGTAGAGATTCATTTCAGCTTTAACTTCTTTCATTACAATCCCAGTGGGTCAGAAGTTTACATGCACTAAATTAGTATTTGGTAGCATTGCCTTAAAATTGTTTAACTTGGGTCAAACATTTTGGTTAGCCTTCCACAAGATTTCCACAACAAGTTGGAGTTTTGGCTCATTCCTCCTTACAGATCTGGTGTAACTGAGTCAGGTTTGCAGGCCTCCTTGCTAGCACACACTTTTTCAGTTCTGCCCACAAATGTTCTATAGAATTGAGGTCAGGGCTTTGTGATGGCCTCTCCAATACCTTGACTTTATTGTCCTTAAGCCATTTTGCTACAACTTTGGAAGTATGCTTGGGGTCATTGTCCATTTGGAAGACCCATTGTGACGAAGCTTTAACTTCCTGACTGATGTCTTGAGATGTTGCTTCAATATATTCACACGAGGACATTTCTCCAAAAGTACGATCTTTGTCCCCATGTGCAGTTGCAAACCATAGTCTTGTTTTTTTTATGGAGGTTTTCGAGCTTTGGCTTCTTCCTTGCTGAGCGGCCTTTCAGGTTATGTCGATATAGGACTCATTTTACTGTGGATATAGATGACTTTGTACCTGGTTCCTCCAGCATCTTCACAAGGTCCTTTGCTGTTGTTCGGCGATTGCACTTTTCGCACCAAAGTACGTTCATCTCTAGGAGACTGAATGAGTCTCCTTCCTGTGCGGTATGACGGCTGCGTGGTCCCATGGTGTTTATACTTGCGTACTATTGTTTGTACAGATGAACGTGGTACATTCAGGCATTTGGAAATTGCTCCCAAGGATGAACCAGACTTGCGGAGGTCTATAATTATTTTTCTGTCTTGGCTGATTTTTCTTGATTTTCCCATGGTGTCAAGCAAAGAGGCACCGCGTTTGAAGGTAGGCCTTCAAATACATCCACAGGTACACCTCCAATTGACTCAGATGATGTCAATTAGCCTATCAGAAGCTTCTAAATCCATGACATAATTTTCTGTAATTATCCAAGCTGTTTAAAGGCACAGTCAACTTAGGGTATGTTAACTTTTGACCCATTGGAATTCTGATACAGTGAATTAAAAGAGAAATAATCTGTCTGTAAACAATTGTTGGAAAAATTGCGTTTGCCAAAACTATAGTTTGTTAACAAGAAATTTGTGGTGGGTGAAAAACAAGTTTTAATGACTCCAGCCTAAGTGTTTGTAAACTTCCAACTTCAACTGTACATATGAGATGAGTATGAGATGAGTAATGTCGGATATGTAGACATTATTAAAGTGGCGTTAGTTTAAGTAACTAGTGATACCTTCATTAAATGTATTAAAATGGCCAGAGATTTGAGTCTGTATGTTGGCAGCAGCCACTCTAAGTTAGTGATGGCTGTTTAACAGTCTGATGGCATTGAGACAGAAGCTGTTTTTCAGTCTCTCGGTCCCAGCTTTGATGCACCTGTACTGGCCTCGCCTTCTGGATGATAGCAGGGTGAACAGGCAGTGGCTCGGGTGGTTGTCGTCCTTGATTATCTTTTTGGACTTCCTGTGACATCGGGTGCTGCAGGTGTCCTGGAGGGCAGGTAGTTTGCCCCCGTGATGCGCTGCGCAGACCGCACTACCATCTGGAGAGCCTTGCGGTTGTGGGTGGAGCAGTTGCCATACCAGGCAGTGATACAGCCCGACAGGATGCTCTCGATTGTGCATCTGTAAACGTTTATGAGGGTTTTAGGTGACAAGCCAAATTTCTTAAGCCTCCAGAGGTTGAAGAGGCGCTGTTGGACCCAGTTGCACAGGGTGGGGTCGAGACCCAGGGATGATGATTTTGGAGGGTACTATGGTGTTAACTGCTGAGCTATAGTCAATGAACAGCATTCTTACATAGGTATTATTTTTGTCCAGATGGGATAGGGCAGAGTGATGGCGATTGTGTTGTCAGTGAACCTATTGGGACGGTAAGCAAAATGTAGTGGGTCTAGGGTGGCAGGTAAGGTGGAGGTGATATGATCCTTGACTAGTCTCTCAAAGCACTTCATGATGACAGATGTAATTTAGTTCAGATACCTTAGCTTTTTTGGGAACAGGAACAATGGTGGCCATCTTGAAGCATGTGGGGACAGCAGACGGATAGGGATTGATTGAATATGTCCATAAACACACCAGCCAGCTGGTCTGCACATGCTGCGAGGACGCGGCTAGGGATGCCGTCTGGGCCGGCAGCCTTGCAAGGGTCAACACGTTTAAATGTTTTACTCACGTTGGCCACGGTGAATCAGAGCCCACAGGCTTTGGTAGCAGGCCGTTGTTTAATTTGTCTGGGAGCAAGACGTTGATGTCCACGACGGGGCTGGTTTTTCCTTTTTGTAATTGGTGATTGACTGTTGAATTGCGACTCTACTTTGTCTCTATACTGATGCTTTGCTTGTTTGATTGCCTTGCGGAGGGAATAGCTACACTGTTTGTATTTGGTCATGTTTCCAGCCGCCTTGCCATGATTAAAAGTGGAGGTTTGAGCTTTCAGTTTTGCGCGAATGCTGCCATCAATCCACGATTTCTGGTTAGGGAAGGTTTTAATAGTCACAGTGGGTACGACATCACCGATGCACTTGCTAATAAACTCGTTGAGTTAGCGTATATGTCAATGTAGTTGTCTGAGGCAACCCAGAACATATTCCAGGCCACGTGATCGAAGCAATCTTGAAGTGTGGAATCCAATTGGTCAGACCAGCGTTGGACAGACCTGAGCATGGGTGTTTCCTGTTTTAGTTTCTGTCTATAGGCTGGGAGCAACAAAATTAAGTCATGGTCAGATTTCCTGAAGGGAGGGCAGGGGAGGGCTTTGTATGGATCGCGGAAGTTAGAGTAGCAATGATCCAGAATGGCACCAGCTCGTGTAGCGCATTCAATATGCTGATAGAATTTAGGAAGCCTTGTTCTCAGATTAGCTTTGTTAAAATCCCCTGCTACAATAAATGCAGCCTCAGGATATATGGTTTCCAGTTTACATAGATTCCAGTGAAGTTCTTTCAGGGCCGTCGAGATATCTGCTTGGGGGGGATATACATGGCTGTAACTATTATCGATGAGAATTCTATTGGTAGATAATGTAGTCAGAATTTGATTGTAAGGAATTCTAGGTCAGGTGAACAAAAGGACTTGAGTTCCTTTATGTTGTTATGATTACACCATGAGTCATTATTTATGGGGAATACACCCCCACCCTTCTTCTTACCAGAGAGATGTTTGTTTCTGTCGGCGGGATGCATGAAGAAACCGGGTGGCTGTACCGACTCTGACAACATGTCAGCCATGTTTCCGTGAAACAGAGAATGTTACCATCTCTGATGTCTCTCTGGAAGGCAACCCATGCCCTAATTTTGTCCACCTTGTTGTCTAGAGATTGGACATTGGCGAGTAATTGTTTTGGGTCGGCCTCTGGTATAAGATCCCATGTCCAGGGTGGAAGTCCGAACAAATTATTCGCTTCTGGAAAATCGTATTCCTGGTCGTAATGTTGGTAAATTGACGTTACTTTTATATCCAATAGTTCTTCCCGGCTGTTTGTAGTAACAATTGAGATTTTCTGGGCAAACAGTGTAAGAAACAATACATACACCTGAAGCGAGGCAACCATCTCTGTCGGCACCATTTCTTGATTATATTTCCCGATATCATGTTTTCACCTGCTCAAATGTGTAGTTTCATGTTACCACATGTTGCTTTTACATGTTGTTACATGTTATCACATTAACTTCACATAAGATCACATGAAATTCATGTGGTTTTTCCGTAAGGATTGTACATAATCTTGTGTAATTTGTTATCACATGAGTCTCATAACGGTTCATGAAAGCTTACAAGTGGGACAATGCAGCACTCGAGACAGTTAAATTGTCTAAGAAATATATTCTGACATTTGTATAAGAATTATGGGATTCGTTTTCAGTTAAAACACAAACCTGTCTGCCTAGTGCAAATAAACCAAACTCCTGGCACTGGGCTTTCTCTGGACTAAACCCAACAAATAAACCAAACCCCTGGCACTGGGCTTTCTCTGGACTAAACCCAACAAATAAACCAAACTCCTGGCACTGGGCTTTCTCTGGACTAAACCCAACAAATAAACCAAACTCCTGGCACTGGGCTTTCTCTGGACTAAACCCAACAAATAAACCAAACTCCTGGCACTGGGCTTTCTCTGGACTAAACCCAACAAATAAACCAAACCCCTGGCACTGGGCTTTCTCTGGACTAAACCCAACAAATAAACCAAACTCCTGGCACTGGGCTTTCTCTGGACTAAACCCAACAAATAAACCAAACCCCTGGCACTGGGCTTTCTCTGGACTAAACCCAACAAATAAACCAAACCCCTGGCACTGGGCTTTCTCTGAACTAAACCCAGCAAATAAACCAAACCCCTGGCACTGGGCTTTCTCTGGACTAAACCCAACAAATAAACCAAACTCCTGGCACTGGGCTTTCTCTGGACTAAACCCAACAAATAAACCAAACTCCTGGCACTGGGCTTTCTCTGGACTAAACCCAACAAATAAACCAAACCCCTGGCACTGGGCAGTCATTGTGTTGTGTGTGTGTGTGTGTGTGTGTGTGTGTGTGTGTGTGTGTGTGTGTGTGTGTGTGTGTGTGTGTGTGTGTGTGTGTGTGTGTGTGTGTGTGTGTGTGTGTGTGTGTGTGTGTGTGTGTGTGTGTGTGTGTGTGTGTGTGTGTGTGTGTGTGCGTGCGCACTAGGCCCTGTGTGTGTAGAGGGCGCAGCAGCAGGTCGAATTCATCATCTAACCCTCACAGTAATAAGCAAGAAATTAAACACACGTAGCATTGCCACGTACAAAACCCCTTCAAATCCGCTGTTTACGCTGGGGATTTCTGTGAACATATATTGCAGCGATATGAGATGGCGGCTCCCAGAGAGCATGCTGCTTTTAGCCTAAGTCTCCTGCTGCCCTCGCCGTGCGCTAGTATTCCCTGAAGCTATTTCTCTATGCCCCGTGAAACCTTTCTACGCTCAACATCTGCTTCATCAGACAGCCTGTACTGAGTGTGTGTGTGTGTGTGTGTGTGAGTGTGTTGGTGTTGGACATAATAGACCTTTCTGGTTTGCGTTTCTGCTACAGAGGCCTGTGAATATCTCACACAGTTGTGCCCTGCCTGTTGTAGTTAATTGCATCTTTACGGCTTGCTTCTCCAACTGTGAATGCTAATAGAATTGAATGCAAGCACCGACTGAGAGGGCTAATTTCACCCTTTTCTTTTAACATGCTGAGAAAAGTCTGATAACGGCATTAGGGCAGAACAACGTGCCAAAACAAAGAAAGAAAGAGAGAGTGACATGGAGAAGTAGGAGAGGGAGAGAAAGACGGGGAGAGAGCGGGAGAGAGATATGAAGTGACGTTTGTAAGCAGCATTCAGCATACCTCATTCTACCATCCACCTTTTGAAGTCTGTCACACTCAAAGGAGGACAAAACGGTTATTGGAGCGCACGCGCGCGCGTGTGTGTGTGTGTGTGTGTGTGTGTGTGTGTGTGTGTGTGTGTGTGTGTGTGTGTGTGTGTGTGTGTGTGTGTGTGTGTGTGTGTGTGTGTGTGTGTGTGTGTGTGTGTGTGTGTGTGTGTGTGTGTGTGTGTGTGTGTGTGTGTGTGTGTGTAGGTGTGTGTAGGTGTAGGTGTAGGTGTGTGCATGTAGATGTGTACGTGCGTGTGTATCCCGAGTGCTCTCCTCCCCAGAGTGGTGTGTGCAGCTAAGACGCTGCTGTGATGCAGAACAAATGAGATTTGGGTCTGTACGTGAGTTAGTAGAGCAGTGCTGGATAGACAGTCCTTCACAATGAAATATCAACACTTTGAAGTCTCTAACAGTATTAGTTACACAACACTCATATCTAATGTAGCTAGGATAAGAACGGACACTTGAGAGATATCATCTCTTATTGAAGTGAATTAAAGGACCTTTGAAAGCCCTATGAATATACCCCCAAAAATAATATGTATAGTTTCACAATAATAGTGTTTGATTGTTTGTGTGTGAGTTCGTGTGTGCATTCTGCATGCCTGCATGTGTTTACCTTTCTTCAGCTGAATGTTCAGTCTCCGGCCGGTTTTCTTTAAGTAGCCTGCAGTAGGGTTGGCACTAACTCTCCTCTGCAGGGATGGAGAGGGGGCCGAGGAGACGTTGTTGCTTCCGCTGTGAGGTAGCGAGGTGGAGAAGCGCTGGTCTGGTACACGCTGTGGTAGAGGACCATGGTTCTGGTGTTTGATGTTGGGGATGGGAATGGGGTGTGGTCTTGACCTGGAGGACATCCTCTGTGGGTTGTGGTCCAACCCCACCCCCCCGTGGACCACCAGACTACCCCTTTCCCCGGGCTGTGGGACCTGTGGGTCCGAGGCCTGGCTGGAGGTGAAGCTTCCCCGGTTACCCCTCTCCCCCCTCGGACATGGGGGGCTAAGCTCCTCCTGGGAGAGCTGCTCATACTGGCTCTTCATGGAGGCTGGGACCACATGGAACAGAATGACAGGAGAACGCATGGCCTGCCTGAACATGTTCTGGGCTCTGGAGTAGAGAGGAGAGGAGTCAGCAACACACATCATTACATTAGCGAGGGCATGATAAGAACATGAGCTAATGCACTTTTATCAGTGTACTAAAACAGATAGAGAGAGGTCAAGAAGAGAAGTGAAGAAGAGGCAGCATACAAATCATTACATTAGCTATAGCTTGATAATAACAAGAGGTAATGTACAGTGTGATATGGCAGCGTACTGATAGAGAGAGAGAGGCTACACAGACGTGAAGAGGAGAGGTCAACAGGTCAACGTGGAAAACCATAGGCTGATAGTAGCGAAGCACTGGAGAAGAGGCTTATTCAGAGATTCCATTAGCTAGATACTGTATGCGCTGTGTAAATGGCAGCATAGTCTCAGGAGGAGGATGAGATCAGCTTTAGCATTGGAAGGGTGAGCGTTGAGCCACAATGAGATTCAGCCAGTCAACATTATACATTCAAATATCTATCAAATAATTGTGTGTGTTTGTGTATGGAAAGGGTTTATGTGTGAAGCCACTGTTCACTAGACTGTAAAATGATAAAACAACAAGGAAGATGATGATGGGCGACGTGTAGTAAACACAACAAAGTCGCCGCACATACAAAGACTTGTACTTTATACAGAATGGACAAACTCCTGTATTAGTTTGGAACCAAATAAGAAAAGCCGCTCCCCCCTCCTTGCTCTGATGCGGCATTGTTTTGTCCTGAGCTCAGACGCCACTTAGCATATAGATAGTCTGGCCTGGAGCAGCCCCATCGGTCCCACGGCATAAGAGGATAAGGGCCTTCAGTGTGTTTGTGCGCGTGCGTGCGTGTGTATGTGAGTAGCGTAGCAAAGGATGATGTGATAGCCAACAATCCCCCCCTCGCGTTCTCAGCCTCTCCATTATCACGCCCATGATACCGCATTGAACCCGTCCAAATGAGTTATTGACAATCGCTAAGCCGCTTCCGCCGTTATAAACAGCACTTCATTTGGAGCTCTTTCACCTCAGTGCGGAGCGGAGTGTGCCGAGACACTTCTTTGGGATTTTGTCCTTCATTCTTATGTTAATTTCTCCCTCAAATCATGTGAACTGCAGCAGCCTACGGTGGGTAATGAGAGGCACAGTGACACTCCAGTAATCAGACGACGAGGAGACAGCAGCTCAGCTTTCTGATTGAATAATAAATTACCCCATCAATGCATCATTACATTTAGTTAGATTAACCGCTTCTAAATATTTATCCATGCAAAACAATCCAATAAGATTATAATATCACTTGGAATTATCTCCGTACGGTGCAGTGCACAATCAAGGAGAGTAGAGAGATTGTAAAAAGTGATTTACTTCGCCACTAGAATCATATTGTGGTGCGGTCACGTTTGTGAATGCCGGTGAGAGCTGTGAGCCATGTGTACGTGGAGCGATACAAAACATTTCTCCCTTGAGGATTTGGTTTGCAAAGTACAAATACACCTCTTTCACGGCAGAGAGGCCAGGGAGGTAGTGTGGATGTTTACCAATGAAAAGTCAAGCACAATATTTACTATTGCCAAACACTTCAGTGGCTTGCCAAGTCTAGATGATTGAATTAACAATGTAGCTAGCTAAGTAAGTACAACAGTTTTGAGTTTTGAATGCTGGGCCAGGTAAGAACTGTTGCCAAACTTAATCACAAAGTGTATTTAGAAAATGTGAAAATGCTTTGTTATAAAGATATAATCTAACAGAACACAAGCAAACTGAACTAGGCCATGACGGTACTGTATGTTTGATGACAGGTGTATTAATTAACACAATGTACACGTAGTGTCCCCTCCACATGTACTCTCTGTATAGCCTATAGCCAGGCAGACCCTACCAGATCAACAGACACCCCATCGGGCCGCACCCTAAGACAGCTAACCGTGAATCCTGAAAGCTCCATCCTAGCCAGCACTAAACCAGGCAGGAGCTCTTCCTAATGGGCAGGATATCGGTCAGGGCAACCTCCTTCCACATGCTTGCTTTGGGTCAGGGTCTGGACAAAATGCAATATATTTCTCATCTCTGGAAAAGACAGAACCAATATGACTCTAAAGCTGTGTTAGTGTGTGTGTCCCCTCCTAGCTCCATGTTGCGATGGCCTTGTATCTTCAATCCACTTTAGGAAATGAAAAGTAGCAATAAATCAATAGAACAGAGGAAGGTGAGGCTCAGGCGCTAAGGTATATTAACCTCTCTAGGCTAGGGGGCGGTATTTTCACGTCCGGATGAAAAGCGTGCCCAAAGTAAACTGCCTGCTACTCAGGCCCAGAGTCTAGGATATGCATATTATTAGTAGTTTTGGATAGAAAACACTCTGAAGTTTCTAAAACTGTTTGAATGATGTCTGAGTATAACATAACATTATTTGGCAGGCGAAACCCAGAGGACAAACCATCCACGATGGTTTGAGGCGACAGCGTTTTCAATGGGGTTTCTATGTGGATCTATATTTCTAAGGCACTTGCTTGCAGTTCCTATCGCTTCCACTGAATGTCAGCAGTCTTTAGAAATTGGTTGATGTTTTTTCTTTGTGTAATGAAGAAGTAGAGTTGTTCAGCACGAGGGTCAAGTCTAGTGTGCTGTTGTGGAACACAGTTTATCCCGTCTTAAATTTGATTGTTTATTTATGTAAAAAAAAGAACTAAAGGTGCATTAGGAAAGTTTGAAATGTTTGGACAAAGATTACAGGTAACTTATGAGATATTTTGTAGTCATGTTGCGCGAGTTGGAACCGGAATTAATCGAACAAAAGGACCATTTGTGATGTTTATGGGACATATTGGAGTGCCAACAGAAGAATCTCTTCAAAGGTAAGGCATGAATTATATAGTTATTTCTGAGTTTTGTGTCGCGCCTGGCGGGATTAAATATAATTGTCTGTGTTTGTTTGATGGAGTGCGGTCCTCAGATAATCGCATGGTTTGCTTTCACCGTAAAGCCTTTTTGAAATACGACACCATGGCTGGATTAACAAGAAGTTAAGCTTTATTTTGACATATTGCATGTGAATTTTCAAGAATGTTAAATATTTACAATTCTGTAGTTTGAATCCCATCTAGCCTAGAGAGGTAAAGGTTGGTAAGGTCAGAGGGGTAGGGGAGCTAAGGTATACAGTGGGGCAAAAAGTTTTTAATCAGCCACCAATTGTGCACGTTCTCCCACTTAAAAAGATGAGAGAGGCCTGTCATTTTAATCAAAGGTACACTTCAACTATGACAGACAAAACGAGGAAAAAAAATCAAGAAAATCACATTGTAGGATTTTATATGAATTTATTTGCAAATTATGGTGGAAAATAAGTATTTGGTCACCTACAAACAAGCAAGATTTCTGGCTCTCATAGACCTGTAACTTCTTCTTTAAGAGGCTCCTCTGTCCTCCACTCGTTACCTGTATTAATGGTACCTGTTTGAACTTGTTATCAGTATAAAATACACCTGTCCACAACCTCAAACAGTCACACTCCAAACTCCACTATGGCCAAGACCAAAGAGCTGTCAAAGGACACCAGAAAGAAAATTGTAGACCTGCACCAGGCTGGGAAGACTGAATCTGCAATACGTAAGCAGCTTGGTTTGAAGAAATCAACTGTGGGAGCAATTATTAGGAAATGGAAGACATACAAGACCACTGATAAACTCCCTCGATCTGGGGCTCCACGCAAGATCTCACCCCGTGGGGTCAAAATGATCACAAGACCGGTGAGCAAAAATCCCAGAACCACACGGGGGTACCTAGTGAATGACCTGCAGAGAGTTGGGACCAAAGTAACAAAGCCTACCATCAGTAACACACTACGCCGCCAGGGACTCAAATCCTGCAGTGCCAGACGTGTCCCCCTGCTTAAGCCAGTACATGCCCAGGCCCGTCTGAAGTTTGCTAGAGAGCATTTTGATGATCCAGAAGAAGATTGGGAAAATGTCATATGGTCAGATGAAACCAAAATAGAACTTCTTGGTAAAAACTCAACTCGTCGTGTTTGGAGGACAAAGAATGCTAAGTTGCATCCAAAGAACACCATACCTACTGTGAAGCATGGGGGTGGAAACATCATGCTTTGGGACTGTTTTTCTGCAAAGGGACCAGGACGACTGATCCGTGTAAAGGAAATAATTAATGGGGCCATGTATTGTGAGATTCTGAGTGAAAACCTTCCATCAGCAAGGGCATTGAAGATGAAACGTGGCTGGGTCTTTCAGCATGACAACGATCCCAAACACACCGCCCGGGCAACAAAGGAGTGGCTTCGTAAGAAGCATTTCAAGGTCCTGGAGTGGCCTAGCCAGTCTCCAGATCTCAACCCCATAGAAAATCTTTGGAGGGAGTTGAAAGTCCGTGTCGCCCAGCAACAGCCCCAAAACATCACTGCTCTAGAGGAAATCTGCATGGAGGAATGGGCCAAAATACCAGCAACACTGTGTGAAAACCTTGTGAAGACTTACAGAAAACATTTGACCTCTGTCATTGCCAACAAAGGGTATATAACAAAGTATTGAGATAAACTTTTGTTATTGACCAAATACCTATTTTCCACCATAATTTGCAAATAAATTCACTAAAAATCCTACAATGTGATTTTCAGGATTTTTTTTTTAAGTGTACCTATAATGACAATTACAAGCCTCTCTCATCTTTTTAAGTGGGAGAACTTGCACAATTGGTGGCTGACTAAATACTTTTTGCCCCACTGTATTAAGGTTGGTAAGGTCAGAGGGGTAGAGGCTCTTATCAAGAACTATAGGTCACCATAAGGACTTTATGGAGAATCACTGAGGGCACAACTCTCACATTTCTAATAGTCTGTATCTGACTCATAATGCTTAAATACAATGTATTACTGTACATTTTGGAGAAAGAAAGGAAGAGACAGAGGCAGAGAGTAAAAAGCTTATGAAAGATAGGTTTAAGAAAGTTAAGAGGTAAATGTTGAATATGTCCCATCTCTGTAGGTCAAGACAGAGGCGAAGCCGGGGGGGGGGGGCCTTACTGTTCAAATCGGATGTTCCTCAGATCCCCGTTATTAATCTTGACGACACAGTCGTTCTCCTGGAACAGGCCTTCCTGCTCCGCCTTGCCGCCGCGCTCCAGACGCTTCACTAACAACCCAAGGGTCCTGGAACAACGGTACACACGTTACACACACACACCTTACAGACTTTAAACTTACGCCACACACATATATAACACACTCGACAGACCAGGTCAAACCACACGTTACACACACACACCTTACAGACTTTAAACTTACGCCACACACACATATAACACACTCGACAGACCAGGTCAAACCACACGTTACACACACACACCTTACAGACTTTAAACTTACGCCACACACACATATAACACACTCGACAGACCAGGTCAAACCACACGTTACACACACACACCTTACAGACTTTAAACTTACGCCACACACACATATAACACACTCGACAGACCAGGTCAAACCACACGTTACACACACACACCTTACAGACTTTAAACTTACGCCACACACACATATAACACACTCGACAGACCAGGTCAAACCACACGTTACACACACACACCTTACATACTTTGAACTTACGCCACACACACATATAACACACTCGACAGACCAGGTCAAACCACACGTTACAGTATACACACTTCACACACACCAGGCGCAAGACTTTTCACACAACTAGGAATTGTCCTCTGCATCCATTTAATTGAGATTAGGGAATTCATTAGAAAGATTGTCATGTAAAGAAAAGTCCAAAGATACAGGTAATGGAATGTAAAAAGATGGGTTGTGAAGACATGCATAGAACACGCCATTACTGTCGAACCACTGATAGGTAACTACTACTGTAGAACCACCGACTAGTAACTATTAGAACCACTGACTCGTAACTATTACTGTAGAACCACTGACAGGAAACGAATAGTGTAGAACCACTGACAAGTAACTATTATTGTAGAACCACTGACTAGTACCTATTACGGTAGAACCACTGACTAGTAACTATTATTGTAGAACCACTGACTCGTACCTATTACGGTAGAACCACTGAATAGTAACTATTATAACCACTGACATGTAACTATTACATTAGAACCACCGACTAGTAACTATTATAACCACCGACTAGTAACTATTACTGTAGAACCACTGACTCGACCACTGACTAGTAACTATTATAATCACCGACATGTAACTATTACATTAGAACCACCGACTAGTAACTATTATAACCACCGACTAGTAACTATTACTGTAGAACCACTGACTCGTACCTATTACGGTAGAACCACTGACTAGTAACTATTATAATCACCGACATGTAACTATTACATTAGAACCACCGACTAGTAACTATTATAACCACCGACTAGTAACTATTACTGTAGAACCACTGACTAGTAACTATTACTGTAGAACCACTGACTAGTAACTATTATAATCACCAACATGCAACTATTACATTAGAACCACCGACTAGTAACTATTATAACCACCGACTAGTAACTATTACTGTAGAACCACTGACTCGTACCTATTACGGTAGAACCACTGACTAGTAACTATTATAATCACCGACATGTAACTATTACATTAGAACCACCGACTAGTAACTATTATAACCACCGACTAGTAACTATTACTGTAGAACCACCGACTAGTAACTATTATAACCACCGACTAGTAAACTATTATAACCACCGACTTAACTATTACTGAGAACCACCGACTAGTAACTATTATAACCACCGACTAGTAACTATTACTGTAGAACCACTGACTAGTAACTATTATTGTAGAACCACTGACTAGAAACCACTGACTAGTAACTATTATAACCACCGACTAGTAACTATTACTGTAGAACCACTGACTAGTAACTATTATTGTAGAACCACTGACTCGTACTATTATTAGAAACCAGTGACTAGTAACTATTATAACCACCGACATGTAACTATTACATTAGAACCACCGACTAGTAACTATTACATTAGAACCACCGACTAGTAACTATTACATTAGAACCACCGACTAGTAACTATTACATTAGAACCACCGACTAGTAACTATTATAACCACCGACATAACTATTACATTAGAACCACCGACTAGTAACTATTACATTAGAACCACCGACTAGTAACTATTACATTAGAACCACCGACTTAACATTATAACCACCGAACTATTATAACACCGACTAGTAACTATTATAACCACCGTAACTATTACATTAGAACCACCGACTAGTAACTATTACATTAGAACCACCGACTAGTAACTATTACATTAGAACCACCGACTAGTAACTATTATAACCACCGACTAGTAACTATTATAACCACCGACTAGTAACTATTACTGTAGAACCACTGACTAGTAACTATTACAATAGAAACACTGATTAGTAACTATTACTCTAGAAACACTGATTAGTAACTATTACTCTAGAAACACTGACAAGTAACTATTACTGTAGAAACACTGGAAAATAACTATTAAATTAAATTACATTTTATTGCTCACATACACGTGTTTAGCAGATGTTATTGCGTGTGTAGCGAATTGCTAAATATTACTGTAGAAACACAATAGTAACTTACTGTAGAAACACTGAATAGTAACTATTGCTGTAGAAACACAGCATAGTACATATTACTGTAGAAACACTGACTAATAGCTATTACTGTAGAACCACTGAATTGTAACTATTACTGTTGAACCACTGACTAGTAACTATTACTGTTGAACCACTGACTAGTAACTATTACTGTTGAACCACTGACACGTAACTATTACTGTAGAACCACTGACACGTAACTATTACTGTAGAAACACTGACTAGTAAATATTACTGTCGAACCACTGACTAGTATATATTACTGTAGAAACACTGAATAGTAACTATTAAATTAAATTCAGTTTTATTGACAAGTAACTATTACTGTAGAACCACTGACACGTAACTATTACTGTTGAACCACTGACTAGTAACTATTACTGTAGAACCACTGACACGTAACTATTACTGTTGAACCACTGACTAGTAACTATTACTGTAGAACCACTGACTAGTAACTATTACTGTAGAACCACTGACTAGTAACTATTACTGTAGAACCACTGACTAGTAACTATTACTGTTGAACCACTGACTAGTAACTATTACTGTTGAACCACTGGCTAGTAACTATTACTGTAGAACCACTGACACGTAACTATTACTGTAGAACCACTGACACGTAACTATTACTGTAGAACCACTGACTAGTAACTATTACTGTAGAACCACTGACTAGTAACTATTACTGTAGAACCACTGACTAGTAACTATTACTGTAGAACCACTGACTAGTAACTATTACTGTTGAACCACTGACTAGTATATGTTACTGTAGAACCACTGACTAGTATATGTTACTGTAGAACCACTGACTAGTAACTATTACTGTAGAACCACTGACTAGTAACTATTACTGTTGAACCACTGACTAGTAACTATTACTGTAGAACCACTGACTGGTAACTATTATAACCACCGACTAGTAACTATTACTGTAGAACCACCGACTGGTAACTATTATAACCACCGACTAGTAACTATTACTGTAGAACCACTGACTAGTAACTATTATTGTAGAACCACTGACTAGTAACTATTATTGTAGAACCACTGACTCGTACCTATTACGGTAGAACCAGTGACTAGTAACTATTATAACCACCGACATGTAACTATTACATTAGAACCACCGACTAGTAACTATTACATTAGAACCACCGACTAGTAACTATTACATTAGAACCACCGACTAGTAACTATTACATTAGAACCACCGACTAGTAACTATTATAACCACCGACATGTAACTATTACATTAGAACCACCGACTAGTAACTATTACATTAGAACCACCGACTAGTAGCTATTACATTAGAACCACCGACTAGTAACTATTATAACCACCGACTAGTAACTATTATAACCACCGACTAGTAACTATTACTGTAGAACCACTGACTAGTAACTATTACAATAGAAACACTGATTAGTACCTATTACTCTAGAAACACTGATTAGTAACTATTACTCTAGAAACACTGACAAGTAACTATTACTGTAGAAACACTGGAAAATAACTATTAAATTAAATTACATTTTATTGCTCACATACACGTGTTTAGCAGATGTTATTGCGTGTGTAGCGAATTGCTAAATATTACTGTAGAAACACAATAGTAACTTACTGTAGAAACACTGAATAGTAACTATTGCTGTAGAAACACAGCATAGTACATATTACTGTAGAAACACTGACTAATAGCTATTACTGTAGAACCACTGAATAGTAACTATTACTGTTGAACCACTGACTAGTAACTATTACTGTTGAACCACTGACTAGTAACTATTACTGTTGAACCACTGACACGTAACTATTACTGTAGAACCACTGACACGTAACTATTACTGTAGAAACACTGACTAGTAAATATTACTGTCGAACCACTGACTAGTATATATTACTGTAGAAACACTGAATAGTAACTATTAAATTAAATTCAGTTTTATTGACAAGTAACTATTACTGTAGAACCACTGACACGTAACTATTACTGTTGAACCACTGACTAGTAACTATTACTGTAGAACCACTGACTAGTAACTATTACTGTAGAACCACTGACTAGTAACTATTACTGTAGAACCACTGACTAGTAACTATTACTGTTGAACCACTGACTAGTAACTATTACTGTTGAACCACTGGCTAGTAACTATTACTGTAGAACCACTGACACGTAACTATTACTGTAGAACCACTGACACGTAACTATTACTGTTGAACCACTGACTAGTAACTATTACTGTAGAACCACTGACTAGTAACTATTACTGTAGAACCACTGACTAGTAACTATTACTGTAGAACCACTGACTAGTAACTATTACTGTTGAACCACTGACTAGTATATGTTACTGTAGAACCACTGACTAGTATATGTTACTGTAGAACCACTGACTAGTAACTATTACTGTAGAACCACTGACTAGTAACTATTACTGTTGAACCACTGACTAGTAACTATTACTGTAGAACCACTGACTGGTAACTATTACTGTTGAACCACTGACTAGTATATGTTACTGTAGAACCACTGACTAGTAACTATTACTGTAGAACCACTGACTAGTAACTATTACTGTAGAACCACTGACTAGTAACTATTACTGTTGAACCACTGACTAGTAACTATTACTGTAGAACCACTGACACGTAACTATTACTGTTGAACCACTGACTAGTAACTATTACTGTTGAACCACTGACTAGTAACTATTACTGTAGAACCACTGACTAATAACTATTACTGTTGAACCACTGACTAGTATATATTACTGTAGAACCACTGACTAGTAACTATTACTGTAGAACCACTGACTAGTAACTATTACTGTTGAACCACTGACTAGTAACTATTACTGTAGAACCACTGACACGTAACTATTCCTGTTGAACCACTGACTAGTAACTATTACTGTAGAACCACTGACTAGTAACTATTACTGTAGAACCACTGACTAGTAACTATTACTGTAGAACCACTGACTAGTAACTATTACTGTTGAACCACTGACTAGTAACTATTACTGTAGAACCACTGACTAGTAACTATTACTGTTGAACCACTGACTAGTAACTATTACTGTTGAACCACTGACTAGTAACTATTACTGTTGAACCAATGACACGTAACTATTACTGTAGAACCACTGACACATAACTATTATTGTTGAACCACTGACTAGTAACTATTACTGTAGAACCACTGACTAGTAACTATTATTGTAGAACCACTGACTCGTACCTATTACGGTAGAACCACTGACTAGTAACTATTATAATCACCGACATGTAACTATTACTGTAGAACCACTGACTAGTAACTATTACTGTTGAACCACTGACTAGTAACTATTACTGTTGAACCACTGACTAGTAACTATTACTGTTGAACCACTGACACGTAACTATTACTGTAGAACCACTGACACGTAACTATTATTGTTGAACCACTGACTAGTAACTATTACTGTAGAACCACTGACACGTAACTATTATTGTTGAACCACTGACTAGTAACTATTACTGTCATGTTTTGTCATTTATTATCATGTCTTGTCCCTGTGCTTCCCATTCTATTCGTTTCCCTCTGCTGGTCTTATTAGGTTCTTTCCCTCTTTCTATCCCTCTCTCTCCCCCTCCCTCTCTCACTCTCTCGCTCTCTCTTCTCTCTATCATTCCGTTCCTGCTCCCAGCTGTTCCTATTCCCCTAATCATCATTTAGTCTTCCCACACCTGTTCCCGATCCTTTTCCCTGATTAGAGTCCCTATTTCTCTCCTTGTTTCCCGTACCTGCCCTGTCGGTTCCTTGTCTAGAATTCACCGTGCTGTGTTTGTGTATCGCCCTGTCGTGTCGTGTTTTCCTCAGATGCTGCGTGGTGAGCAGGTGTCTGAGTCTGTTTGGTTCAAGTGCCTTCCCGAGGCAACCTGCTGTTCACTTGCAGTTCTCGATCAAGTCTCCAGTCTGTTCTCGTCTTTACGTGTAGTATTATGCTTTTTGTTTTGTAAAGTTTATTCTGGATTAAATACTCTGTTTTCGCCAAGTCGCTTTTGGGTCCTCATTCACCTGCATGACAGAAGGATCCGACCAAGGAATGGACCCAGCGACTACAGACGCTCGTAACACTGCCGTCGAGATCCAAGGAGCCATGCTCGGCAGACACGAGCAGGAATTGTCTGCTGCTCGCCATGCCGTGAAGAGCCTGGCCGCTCAGGTTTCCGACCTCTCTGGACAGTTCCAGAGTCTTCGTCTCGTGCCACCTGTTACTTCCTGGCCTGCCGAGCCTCCAGAACCTAGGGTTAATAACCCACCTTGCTACTCCGGGCAGCCCACTGAGTGCCGCTCCTTTCTCACCCAGTGTGAGATTGTGTTCTCTCTCCAACCCAACACATACTCTAGAGAGAGAGCTCGGGTTGCTTACGTCATTTCACTCCTTACTGGCCGGGCCCGAGAGTGGGGCACAGCTATCTGGGAGGCAAGGGCTGATTGTTCTAACAATTACCAGAACTTTAAAGAGGAGATGATTCGGGTTTTTGACCGTTCAGTTTTTGGTGGGGAGGCTTCTAGGGTCCTGGCTTCCCTATGCCAAGGTGATCGATCCATAACGGATTACTCTATAGAGTTTCGTACTCTTGCTGCCTCTAGTGACTGGAACGAGCCGGCGCTGCTCGCTCGTTTTCTGGAGGGACTCCACACAGTGGTCAAAGATGAGATTCTCTCTCGGGAGGTTCCTTCCAGTGTGGACTCTTTGATTGCTCTCGCCATCCGCATAGAACGACGGGTAGATCTTCGTTACCAGGCTCGTGGAAGAGAGCTCGCATCAACGGTGTTTCCCTGCTCCGCATCGCAACCATCTCCCTCCTCTGGCTCTGAGACTGAGCCCATGCAGCTGGGAGGGATTCGCATCTCGACTAAGGAGAGGGAACGGAGGATCACCAACCGCCTGTGCCTCTATTGCGGATTTGATGGACATTTTGTTAATTCATGTCCAGTAAGAGGCCAGAGCCCATCAGTAAGCGGAGGGCTACTGGTGAGCGCTACTACTCAGGTCTCTTCATCTAGATCTTGTACTACTATGTCGGTCCATCTACGCTGGACCGGTTCGGGTGCTACATGCAGTGCCTTGATTGACTCTGGGGCTGAGGGTTGTTTCATGGACGAAGCATGGGTTCGGAAACATAACATTCCTTTCAGACAGTTAGACAAGCCTACGCCCATGTTTGCCTTAGATGGTAGTCATCTTCCCAGTATCAGATTTGAGACACTACCTTTAACTCTCACAGTATCTGGTAACCACAGTGAGACTATTTCTTTTTTGATTTTTCGTTCACCTTTCACACCTGTTGTTTTGGGTCATCCCTGGCTAGTATGTCATAATCCTTCTATTAATTGGTCTTGTAATTCTATCCTATCCTGGAACGTATCTTGTCATGTGAAGTGCTTAATGTCTGCCATCCCTCCCATTTCTTCTGTCCCCACTTCTCAGGAGGAACCTGGCGATTTGACAGGAGTGCCGGAGGAATATCATGATCTGCGCACGGTCTTCAGTCGGTCCCGAGCCAACTCCCTTCCTCCTCACCGGTCGTATGATTGTAGTATTGATCTCCTTCCGGGGACCACTCCTCCTCGGGGTAGACTATACTCTCTGTCGGCTCCCGAACGTAAGGCTCTCGAGGATTATTTATCTGTGTCTCTTGACGCCGGTACCATAGTGCCTTCTTCCTCTCCGGCCGGGGCGGGGTTCTTTTGTTAAGAAGAAGGACGGTACTCTGCGCCCCTGCGTGGATTATCGAGGGCTGAATGACATAACGGTTAAGAATCGTTATCCGCTTCCCCTTATGTCATCAGCCTTCGAGATTCTGCAGGGAGCCAGGTGCTTTACTAAGTTGGACCTTCGTAACGCTTACCATCTCGTGCGCATCAGAGAGGGGGGACGAGTGGAAAACGGCGTTTAACACTCCGTTAGGGCATTTTGAGTACCGGGTTCTGCCTTTTGGTCTCGCCAATGCGCCAGCTGTTTTTCAGGCATTAGTTAATGATGTTCTGAGAGACATGCTGAACATCTTTGTTTTTGTCTATCTTGACGATATCCTGATTTTTTCACCGTCACTCGAGATTCATGTTCAGCACGTTCGACGTGTTCTACAGCGCCTTTTAGAGAATTGTCTCTACGTAAAGGCTGAGAAGTGCTCTTTTCATGTCTCCTCCGTTACTTTTCTCGGTTCCGTTATTTCCGCTGAAGGCATTCAGATGGATTCCGCTAAGGTCCAAGCTGTCAGTGATTGGCCCGTTCCAAGGTCACGTGTCGAGTTGCAGCGCTTTTTAGGTTTCGCTAATTTCTATCGGCGTTTCATTCGTAATTTCGGTCAAGTTGCTGCCCCTCTCACAGCTCTTACTTCTGTCAAGACGTGTTTTAAGTGGTCCGGTTCCGCCCAGGGAGCTTTTGATCTTCTAAAAGAACGTTTTACGTCCGCTCCTATCCTCGTTACTCCTGACGTCACTAGACAATTCATTGTCGAGGTTGACGCTTCAGAGGTAGGCGTGGGAGCCATTCTATCCCAGCGCTTCCAGTCTGACGATAAGGTTCATCCTTGCGCTTATTTTTCTCATCGCCTGTCGCCATCTGAGCGCAACTATGATGTGGGTAACCGTGAACTGCTCGCCATCCGCTTAGCCCTAGGCGAATGGCGACAGTGGTTGGAGGGGGCGACCGTTCCTTTTGTCGTTTGGACAGACCATAAGAACCTTGAGTACATCCGTTCTGCCAAACGACTTAATGCCCGTCAAGCTCGTTGGGCGTTGTTTTTCGCTCGTTTCGAGTTTGTGATTTCTTACCGTCCGGGTAGCAAGAACACCAAGCCTGATGCCTTATCCCTTCTGTTTAGTTCTTCTGTGGCTTCTACTGATCCCGAGGGGATTCTTCCTTATGGGCGTGTTGTCGGGTTGACAGTCTGGGGAATTGAAAGACAGGTTAAGCAAGCACTCACGCACACTGCGTCGCCGCGCGCTTGTCCTAGTAACCTCCTTTTCGTTCCTGTTTCCACTCGTCTGGCTGTTCTTCAGTGGGCTCACTCTGCCAAGTTAGCTGGTCATCCCGGTGTTCGAGGCACTCTTGCGTCTATTCGCCAGCGCTTTTGGTGGCCGACTCAGAAGCGTGACACGCGCCGTTTCGTGGCTGCTTGTTCGGACTGCGCGCAGACTAAGTCGGGTAACTCTCCTCCTGCCGGTCGTCTCAGACCGCTCCCCATTCCTTCTCGACCATGGTCTCACATCGCCCTAGACTTCATTACTGTAGAACCACTGACTAGTAACTATTATTGTAGAACCACTGACTCGTACCTATTACGGTAGAACCACTGACTAGTAACTATTATAATCACCGACATGTAACTATTACATTAGAACCACCGACTAGTAACTATTACTGTAGAACCACTGACTAGTAACTATTATAACCACCGACTAGTAACTATTACTGTAGAACCACCGACTGGTAACTATTATAACCACCGACTAGTAACTATTACTGTAGAACCACTGACTAGTAACTATTATTGTAGAACCACTGACTCGTACCTATTACGGTAGAACCACTGACTAGTAACTATTATTGTAGAACCACTGACTCGTACCTATCACGGTAGAACCACCGACTAGTAACTATTATAACCACCGACATGTAACTATTACATTAGAACCACCGACTAGTAACTATTATAACCACCGACTAGTAACTATTACTGTAGAACCACCGACTAGTAACTATTATAACCACCGACTAGTAACTATTACTGTAGAACCACTGACTAGTAACTATTACAATAGAAACACTGATTAGTAACTATTACTCTAGAAACACTGATTAGTAACTATTACTCTAGAAACACTGACAAGTAACTATTACTGTAGAAACACTGGAAAATAACTATTAAATTAAATTACATTTTATTGCTCACATACACGTGTTTAGCAGATGTTATTGCGTGTGTAGCGAATTGCTAAATATTACTGTAGAAACACAATAGTAACTTACTGTAGAAACACTGAATAGTAACTATTGCTGTAGAAACACAGCATAGTACATATTACTGTAGAAACACTGACTAATAGCTATTACTGTAGAACCACTGAATAGTAACTATTAAATTAAATTCAGTTTTATTGACAAGTAACTATTACTGTAGAACCACTGACTAGTAACTATTACTGTTGAACCACTGACTAGTAACTATTACTGTAGAACCACTGACTAGTAACTATTACTGTAGAACCACTGACTAGTAACTATTACTGTTGAACCACTGACTAGTAACTATTACTGTTGAACCACTGACACGTAACTATTACTGTTGAACCACTGACTAGTAACTATTACTGTAGAACCACTGACTAGTAACTATTACTGTAGAACCACTGACTAGTAATTATTACTGTAGAACCACTGACTAGTAACTATTACTGTTGAACCACTGACTAGTAACTATTACTGTAGAACCACTGACTAGTAACTATTACTGTTGAACCACTGACTAGTAACTATTACTGTAGAACCACTGACTAGTAACTATTACTGTTGAACCACTGACACGTAACTATTACTGTAGAACCACTGACTAGTAACTATTACTGTAGCACCACTGACTAGTAACTATTACTGTTGAACCACTGACTAGTAACTATTACTGTTGAACCACTGACACGTAACTATTACTGTAGAACCACTGACTAGTAACTATTACTGTAGAACCACTGACTAGTAACTATTACTGTTGAACCACTGACTAGTAACTATTACAATAGAAACACTGATTAGTAACTATTACTCTAGAAACACTGATTAGTAACTATTACTCTAGAAACACTGACAGGTAACTATTACTGTAGAAACACTGGAAAATAACTATTAAATTAAATTACATTTTATTGCTCACATACACGTGTTTAGCAGATGTTATTGCGTGTGTAGCGAATTGCTAAATATTACTGTAGAAACACAATAGTAACTTACTGTAGAAACACTGAATAGTAACTATTGCTGTAGAAACACAGCATAGTACATATTACTGTAGAAACACTGACTAATAGCTATTACTGTAGAACCACTGAATAGTAACTATTAAATTAAATTCAGTTTTATTGACAAGTAACTATTACTGTAGAACCACTGACTAGTAACTATTACTGTTGAACCACTGACTAGTAACTATTACTGTAGAACCACTGACTAGTAACTATTACTGTAGAACCACTGACTAGTAACTATTACTGTTGAACCACTGACTAGTAACTATTACTGTTGAACCACTGACACGTAACTATTACTGTTGAACCACTGACTAGTAACTATTACTGTAGAACCACTGACTAGTAACTATTACTGTAGAACCACTGACTAGTAACTATTACTGTAGAACCACTGACTTGTAACTATTACTGTTGAACCACTGACTAGTAACTATTACTGTAGAACCACTGACTAGTAACTATTACTGTTGAACCACTGACTAGTAACTATTACTGTAGAACCACTGACTAGTAACTATTACTGTTGAACCACTGACACGTAACTATTACTGTAGAACCACTGACTAGTAACTATTACTGTAGCACCACTGACTAGTAACTATTACTGTTGAACCACTGACTAGTAACTATTACTGTTGAACCACTGACACGTAACTATTACTGTAGAACCACTGACTAGTAACTATTACTGTAGAACCACTGACTAGTAACTATTACTGTTGAACCACTGACTAGTAACTATTACAATAGAAACACTGATTAGTAACTATTACTCTAGAAACACTGATTAGTAACTATTACTCTAGAAACACTGACAAGTAACTATTACTGTAGAAACACTGGAAAATAACTATTAAATTAAATTACATTTTATTGCTCACATACACGTGTTTAGCAGATGTTATTGCGTGTGTAGCGAATTGCTAAATATTACTGTAGAAACACAATAGTAACTTACTGTAGAAACACTGAATAGTAACTATTGCTGTAGAAACACAGCATAGTACATATTACTGTAGAAACACTGACTAATAGCTATTACTGTAGAACCACTGAATAGTAACTATTAAATTAAATTCAGTTTTATTGACAAGTAACTATTACTGTAGAACCACTGACTAGTAACTATTACTGTTGAACCACTGACTAGTAACTATTACTGTAGAACCACTGACTAGTAACTATTACTGTAGAACCACTGACTAGTAACTATTACTGTTGAACCACTGACTAGTAACTATTACTGTTGAACCACTGACACGTAACTATTACTGTTGAACCACTGACTAGTAACTATTACTGTAGAACCACTGACTAGTAACTATTACTGTAGAACCACTGACTAGTAACTATTACTGTAGAACCACTGACTAGTAACTATTACTGTTGAACCACTGACTAGTAACTATTACTGTAGAACCACTGACTAGTAACTATTACTGTTGAACCACTGACTAGTAACTATTACTGTAGAACCACTGACTAGTAACTATTACTGTTGAACCACTGACACGTAACTATTACTGTAGAACCACTGACTAGTAACTATTACTGTAGCACCACTGACTAGTAACTATTACTGTTGAACCACTGACTAGTAACTATTACTGTTGAACCACTGACACGTAACTATTACTGTAGAACCACTGACTAGTAACTATTACTGTAGAACCACTGACTAGTAACTATTACTGTTGAACCACTGACACGTAACTATTACTGTAGAACCACTGACTAGTAACTATTACTGTAGAACCACTGACTAGTAACTATTACTGTAGAACCACTGACTAGTAACTATTACTGTTGAACCACTGACTAGTATATATTACTGTAGAAACACTGAATAGTAACTATTACTGTTGAACCACTGGCTCGTAACTATTACATTAGTTCAAATAAAATTGTATTGGTCACACACGTGTTTAGCAGATTTTATTGTGGGTTTAGCGAATTGTTAATATTACTGTAGAAACAATGAATAGTAAATATTACTGTAGAAACACTGAATAGTAAATATTACTGTAGAAACACGGCATAGGATATATTACTGTAGAAAAACTGACTAGTAACTATTACCGGAGAAACACTGAGTAGTACATATGACTGTAGAAACACTGCATAGTACCTATTACTGTACAAACACTGAATAGTAACTATTACTGTAGAACCACTGCATAGTAACAATTACTGTAGAAACACTGAATAGTACCTATTACTGTAGAAACACTGAATAGTAACTATTACTGTAAAAACACTGAATAGTAACTATTACGGTAGAACCACTGCATAGTAACTTTGTCAAGGGATCTTCATAATCTCCAAATCAATATCAGTATCTCCAAATCAATATCATAAATCAGATGAGATTAGTGACACCAAAACTAAATCACAAAACCTTAGTCAGGATGAGGCAGGTTGACATATACAATGTTCTCTCTTCCCAGAAATGCTGTGGTGTGTAATATTGAGCTGTCCCCTTTCCTTCTCCCTGGGAAGGACATCTAAGTGCTAATCCTGGTCTCCAGACTAGTGAAGGTCTTATAGCTTCAGTGACGCTCCGCTGTCGGTCTGTCGTCTACCTTCGCTTAGCCAGGGCTTAAAAAGTGAGCAGGCAGCATTGTTATAAATACACGTGCACACACACACACCCACCCACCCACCCACACAAACACCCACCAACCCACCCACACACACACACACACACACACACACACACACACACACACACACACACACACACACACACACACACACACACACACACACACACACACACACACACACACACACACACACACACACACACACACACACACACACACACACACACACACACACACACACCCAGCCCTCTCAGCAATCCCCTCCAAGCTCCACAACCTTTACCTTCAAACCCTGATGCAGTAAATAAATACACCAGAAAGCAGCTTGGGGTTTTAACTCTCTCTCGCCCTCCGGATCACCGGGCTACCACAGACGTGTAAAGAGATCTGGTAGACACACAGACAGCAAAACCATAACTCCTGTTTCAAAGGACCAGGAGAAGCTGCAGGTGTACTGTCTGCACTCAGACTGTTGTTGCCACTTCTGATGGGAAGTCTTAAGACCATAAGGCTCCTGAGACTCAAGTAAGGTAAAAAACTTCTTTAGGGAGTGAAAAGAGATTGAATATTAAGTGGGATTTATTTCTGATTGACATTTTGGATGGGATTTCTGATAGGGAAAGAGGGGGGGTTACATAAGTAGACAGGGACAGTAGGAGGTGAAAAACATACTATTTTCTCAGTACTTTATTAGATACGTAAACAGAAATAACAACCCCGGTAAATCGCAAAGTAATTATCTTCCAGGCGAGCGAGGCTAAATTCACGGAGCTGTTTAGCGTTTCAGCCGAATGGGGCACGCTGCGGCCACCAGCCGCCTCAGTTCATTAGTTTAATTGGCTGTATAACATGGGCATGCTCACTCACCACCACAAACTCATCTCTCTCCTCAATGGGGGTAAATGGCACATTACTAAGTCAGAATTATGTGGTACAAAAGGCCTTTGTCCACTCACACCGCCGACGAGCAGACTAAGCAGGCTGAGGCTTCATAAATTGGCTGATAGAGTGGTGAGGAGAGGACCATAGAGTCATTATAGACTAGCTAGGTGATGTGGAAGTAAGACAATGGATGCATCCCAAAAGGCACCTTTATAATGGACTACTTTTAACCAGGGCCCATAGGGAAGCATTTGAGATGCAGCCTATCTAGTGTAGCAACTGATCTTAGATCAGTGTTTTACTTTAGTTCAAGGGCTTTATAATGAACCCAGATTGTGCTGATGCTGATTAGTCATCTGTATTCAGTACAGTGTCTCATGATTGGGCATACAATTGGGCTTTTTAGTGATTTGATCACCATTAATAAAGGTGCCCTCATTCTTAATGGTAAATGCATTACCACACTTTCACATGTTGTCTGTCTCATATGCTACTGGACATTTGCTAAGATGCTCACCACTCACTCCTTTCAAACTAGTAGGCATTATTTAAGATGTATTGAGTCTTCCACCAGTACATTTACTTTCAGTAATTCCCAGACGTCCTGCTTATTCCCTACAGGAATATTTCAGCCAAGATTTCTGGAAAATCTGGGAAAAGTTATCAGAATTGTACAACTCTACAGGCAAGTCTGTTAGAGCATCCCTCCTTTCATCTGCTCCTACGCAGACGCTTTGCCTGTTGATTGGGAGAGAGTTGAGGAGTTGAGCAGAGGAGACTGAGCGACAGAGACCACCTGTTCCCATCTACTGACTTTAATTGAATAATAATGCAATCAGGATCCATTTACGCAGCGCAATTATGTCTGCGTCTTGTTTACAGTTCACAGTGGTCACAGAAGGAGATCTCATTATTGAAATGGTGGCGGTGGCGCATCTGCGCGAGAGAGAGAGAGTGTGTGTGTCTCTCCCCTATCCAAGTCCCTCTCTCCCCTGCAGCTGCAAAGAACCAGTGGCTGCTGTGCTAGCAGCGCTGTGACAGCAGACACTGAGTGTTCCGTCTGGGCCGGAAGTCTGACCCTGCTCGTCTGGACGGTAATGAGACAGCCCTCGGCAGCTCACGCCTGATGTCCTGGAGGAAGAGCTGAGCAGTCCATTAACATCACCTGACTAACCAGTCTCTGTCACGTTATCTAGTTTGGGACATAATTGAAGGAGCTGATGAGGAAACAGTATGCATGGGACCATACTGAATAATATGTTGCAACAGTGATAGACAGTGTGGCCGCTTCTAAAGGCCAAAATCAAAGGACCACTTTGAAGCAGAAAACAAACAGTTTACGCTAGTTTGTCAGGAGGCTTTATCCAATATCCAAATCATTGACGTTTATAGTCATTCAATCATATTGTTTATTATATTTACAATATCTAATATCGGTATTTCATCTTTCTCTCTTTCTTTTCTGAGCCAAAGCTAAGGCTGTATACTGTAGGAATCTGACGCTCAATTCTCAAAGGTCAAGCCTATTTCTAGTTCAACAACATCATGCTAGTTTCTCAGGAATGGCAATAGAATCAAAGTCCTGAGTGAGTTATCTTAATGAAATGACAACAGCAACCTTCAATGACAGAGGCCCACATGATATCCCATATCATTTCTTTCATCAGTATTTTCACCTCTTTCCTTTGTGTTTCTTCCACTGTGTGATGGGGTCCCAAATGGAACCCTATGCCCTATATAGTGCACTACTTTTAGCCGTACTGGCCATTTGGGACATACGTTTATGTTACCGTGACTTTGGGGGTGTGCACTGTGCCAATCCATTGGTGTACATGTAGGACCCATGTTATGAATTCGCTTTTAGTTTTGATTGTATTGGCCAGTTCCTGCTGATTGTGAATAACTATAAACTCTGATATATTCAGCATCATGCTCTTGTCATCACTATTCTTCACCGAGGAGGGTCAAAAGCCTAAATAGATATAGTCGCTAGAAGGATTTATTTCTCCCCCAAAAAGTCACCTTCAAACCAGAGGACGTCTGAAGTCCATTGTGGCCCGTGGATAGAACTCGTAACATAGAACTCAGAATAAAAGGAACGTGTAGAACACAGACTATACAGCCTCCAGTCAAGAACAAACCGCTTTCCACTTTCATCCTTTCCTTTTCTATGTTCATTGTCTCCTTGGAGCTGTAAAATAGCACTCACATTGGTAAGGGACAAGTATTTCAGAAATTGAAAACACAAAAGGAAGAAGAAAGATTTTTTTAAAAGAGGCCGAGAGACATCACAGTCACTCACAATGACAGCCGTGAGCGACAGAGCTGGCGAGAGAACGGACAGAGAGAGACAGACGGAGAGAGAGAGACGGAGAGAGAGAGAGAGACAGAGAGAGACAGACGGAGAGAGACGGAGAGACAGAGAGAGAGAGACGGAGAGAGAGAGAGAGAGAGAGACTGAGAGAGACAGAGAGAGAGAGAGAGAGAGGGAGAGAGAGAGAGAGAGAGAGAGAGAGAGAGAGAGAGAGAGAGAGAGAGAGAGAGAGAGAGAGAGAGAGAGAGAGAGAGAGATTTCAGAGGCGTCAAACTGAACAAAAGGATGCAGCGGACAGATCGGGACGAGGGGCTAGGGGCTAGCCTAGTAGGAGTACTGTAGTCTTTTCATACTGGGACAGGGAAGCTGGGCCCTAATAAGTCTAGCTTCTCAGAGTAGGAGTGCTGATCTAGGACCAGTTTTTCATTTCAGATCACAATGAACACTGTTATATGGACAGGTGGGGCCTGATCCTCGATCAGCAGTCAGGTTTACCTTCTGTCCGTGGCACTGAAAGGCACAACGTGGATCCCCAGAGGCCCGCCGACATTGGACACCTCTACCAGCTTTAGCATGTCACTGTGGGACAATGATGGATGAGGCAGGGGGTGAGAGGGACGGTGGGAGGGAGGAACGCATGTGTGAAATAAAAACAGAAACAGAAAAAATTGAGAATAACACAAAACAACAGGATAACATGACAGGTCTGGGAATGGAGCCTATATCTAGGAGCTAGGGAGATGCTACTGCAGTCACTCACTGGTCCAGTCCCAAATGACACTCGGTTCCCTTTGTAGCGCACTACTTTTGACCAGCGCCCATAGTGAATATTATAGGAAATAGGGTGCCATTTGGGATACGAGCCCTATGGAGATTGGCTTTGGCTCAGCTATGCCTCTTCTCTCATGAAGCCATCCATTATACAGTCAGGCTGAGGAACCAGAGGTCGATTAAAGACCCAAATGGAGACTCCAATTAAGTGATTAAGATCAGGTCTTTGTGGGCTCTGCAGTAAAACTAGCCCCGATGAATTGGAAATGTGGAGGGATGCTTCAGCCCTGCAAATAAAGCTGCGAAGGCGTACGGGTCACATTAATAATAGTTAAAAAATACATGGAAAATCACATGATGATGATAACACTGATGGTGGAGACATGCACTGAGTGTGAGGTGGTCTTGGACAATGCATCTGTAACTATGTAATAATGGTGTATATATTGAGTATAGAACATCTGATTCATGGACACGACAATGTTACGGAGTACTGTGATGAGTGAGTCTATATGGTGTATGCCTGTCATAAGAAGTGGTTATATTACAGGAAGAGAGAGAGTTGGGTGAGTCCATTCCTACCAGGAGGACGGTGGTGTGTAATGCACTTACTTCAGAGATAACGTTGGGGAGTGTTCCACACAGGAGTCTGCTCTCCCCACCGGCTCTATTCTCCCATTCCTCTCTTCCTGCTTCACCCTCTCCTCTTCCTCCTCCTCCTCCTAGGCAGACATAAAGAGTGAGTGTGAGAGAAAGAAAGAGAAAGAGAACAGGGTGACAGGGAACATCAAAGACTATACTGGCGGTGACCTAAGCTGTCCTACCGTCTGCGTCTCTGCATCTCATCTCTTCTTTCCTCCCTCCTTTCTAATCCAATTACAGGAGAAGGAGAGTAATGGTCTCTGTTTTAGCGTTGGGGCTCTCTCTCCGCAACATCCGACAGAGGACAGCCAAGCAACACTGAAGTGGCCGTAATCGATTACTCATACTCAATCAATGTGGATGGGGGGGGGGATGGGAGGAGGTAGCGGTTTGCCAGGTTCTTACAGTAATCTGATAAAGTGACGGGAGGATGAGACACAGGCCATTTGTTTCTTTCTCTCTCTCTCTCTCTCTCTCTCTCTCTCTCTCTCTCTCTCTCTCTCTCTCTCTCTCTCTCTCTCTCTCTCTCTCTCTCTCTCTCTCTCTCTCTCTCTCTCTCTCTCTCTCTCTCTCTCTCTCTCTCTCTCTCTCTCTCTCTCTCTCTCTCTCTCTCTCTCTCTCTCTCTCTCCATTTCATTTACCCTTCTCCCTGTTCTTCAGCCAGGGCCATTAGCCATTATACCTCTCTGTCTCCCTGTTTACAGACAGACTCAATATCAGACGGGTGGGGACCTTAGCATCCTCTGTGAGAAATAGGAAGTTCTTATACTGTATTAAAGAGATACATTCACAGTATTCATGATGCACGTAGATAACAATGTGGTGTTTTTACAGTGGTAAACATTCATGCACAGCTGATTCATACGGTAAGTGTAATGGTGATATTTCGATCAAGAAGGTATGTGGTGATTCTTTGTTATAATGATGACATTCTGGGGGGGGGGGTTAGTATGTCTAGACACTTAGCAGAGAGGGAGAAGACCTGAAATGGTTTGTTAGCCTCTGATATTAATATGCCTACTGCCCCACCCCTACACCTTCCCTCCTCGCTGAAATGTCAAGCACATCTAAATAACCGCTCTGTTCGCTCTCTCATTCTCTTTTTATGGAAATGCATTCAGCCCTTTCAAACTGTGAACCCCTGCGACACACGGGAGGGGTATAGAGGGGGTACTGGGGCCCGTCGGGAGACTCGTATTCTTATTTATACATTTCCGAAGGTGAAGATAGACTGACATGGGGTCATGACAATTTAATCAGAATAGCGACAGAATCCTGCTGCCAAGCAGCTGCTGTTTCCTCTATTAGGTGTTTCTATAAAAATGAGTCAATCACCTTTGTCCCCAATGCAAGGCCTCTGTTGTTTTTAATTATGCGTCATGACAGGTCTCATGTGCCTCCTTGCTTTTATTCATATGCTTTCTGTTGGAAAACAAGGGGGATACTGGCATACTGTACAGTGGGACCTCAACGGACCTGGCAACCCAAGGATACCTGGCAACCCGTGGAATGTTTACATAAACTATAAACAGAGGACTGAAGGATACCATAATGGTGGAGGTGAAGGGAAAAGAAGGGGGATACTGGCATACTGTACAGTGGGACCTCAACGGAACTGGCAACCCAATGATACCTGGCAACCCGTGGAATGCTGACATAAACCATAAACAGAGGACTGAAGGATAACATAATGGTGGAGGTGAAGGGAAAAGAAGGGGGATACTGGCATACTGTACAGTGGGACCTCAACGGAACCTGGCAACCCAAGGATACCTGGCAACCCGTGGAATGCTTACATAAACTATAAACAGAGGACTGAAGGATAACATAATAGTGGAGGTGAAGGGAAAAGAAGGGAAGGAAGCATGTGATAATGGAAAAATAAATACAATCAGATATCCAAAAGTGGAATACTGAGGAGGAGAAAGGGAAATATATTGAAAAAATACAGTTCTAAAAAAAAAAGCCAGATAATTTGCATAGAGCATGTATGCAGGGGAAGACGAATGGCGGAGTACTCTTTGCTTGTTGCCTTTGACAATAGGGTTTAGATGGCTGGGTTGAAGCCGAGGAAGAGGTGGTGATTCACATTTATCATTACTGACACTGACAAGTAATTAACTCCCATAACAGTTGCTCTCGGTGACAAGCCTTGCTGTTTGTTGAGTGACATTTTTGTACGAAATGAATGTATCTCTGCTCTCGAGAATCTCTATCTAGTGGAAAGGGAGACCTGTCGAGCTGAGGCTGAGCTAAGCGGTAGAGGTGGAGGAGTGGAGTGGATGACGGGAGGAGACGAGGAGTGGAGGAGAGAGTGAGGTATCAGTGTGTGGAGTTCATTGGTGCACAGAGGTGAGGAGAGGTTTCTATCCATGGTTCACAACAGAGATAGGTAGCAAGATACCCACATGAAAAAAGTACTACACTATGGTATAAATAGAATAGTATTCACTGTAATGTTTTTGAAGACTTTACTGTAGTATTCACCGGACTAAAGTTATCAAAAACACGACAGCGAAAACTATTATTTACATTTAACTACAGAATAATTACTGACTTAAAAGAAAACGAGTAAATACTAAATTAATTGTAGCGTTTTTGCAGATTGTGGTATACTGTAGTATTTAATGTAGCATGCTGTGGTATTTATTGTGTTTTTGCAGACTATTATTTTTTTGCATAAATTATTGTAGTATTTACTAGTGTTTTTGTTGTGTCATGTTTTGTCTTATATTGTCTTGTCATTTTGCTTTTCCTTCTGTTCGTTTTCCCCCTGCTGGTCTTTTTAGGTTCGTTCCCCTTTTTCTCTCTCCCTCTCTCTCTCTCTTCTCTCTATCGTTACGTTCCTGCTCCCAGCTGTTCCTATTCCCCTAATCAATCATTTAGTCTTCCCACACCTGTTCCCTATCTTTTCCCCTGATTAGAGTCCCTATTTCTCCCCTTGTATTCCGTTTCTGCCCTGTCGGATCCTTGTATACTGTTCACCGTGCTGTGTCTTTGTATCGCCCTGTCGTGTCGTGTTTCCCTCAGATGCTGCGTGGTGAGCAGGTGTCTGAGTCTGCTACGGTCAAGTGCCTTCCCGAGGCAACCTGCAGTTCATTATCGAGTCTCCAGTCAGTTCTCGTGATTACGAGTGAAATAGTTTCTTATGCTTTATTTACCGCTCCGATTTGTCTAGGAGTATTGCTATTTCCTTAAACTGGATTAAAGACTCTGTTTTCGCCAAGTCGCTTTTGGGTCCTCATTCACCTGCATAACAGAAGGATCCGACCAAAGAATGGACCCAGCGACTACAGACGCTCGTAACACTGCCGTCGAGATCCAAGGAGCCATGCTCGGCAGACACGAGCAGGAATTGTCTGCTGCTCGTCATGCCATGGAGAACCTGGCCGCTCAGGTTTCCGACCTCTCTGGACAGTTCCAGAGTCTTCGTCTCGTGCCACCTGTTACTTCCTGGTCTGCCGAGCCTCCGGAACCTAGGGTTAATAACCCACCTTGCTACTCCGGGCAGCCCAAGGAGTGCCGCTCCTTTCTCACCCAGTGTGATATTGTGTTCTCTCTCCAACCCAACACATACTCTAGAGAAGCTCGGGTTGCTTACGTCATTTCACTCCTTACTGGCCGGGCTCGAGAGTGGGGCACAGCTATCTGGGAGGCAAGGGCTGATTGTTCAAACAAATACCAGAACTTTAAAGAGGAGATGATTCGGGTTTTTGACCGTTCAGTTTTTGGTAGGGAGGCTTCTAGGGCCCTGGCTTCCCTATGCCAAGGTGATCGATCCATAACGGATTACTCTATAGAGTTTCGCACTCTTGCTGCCTCTAGTGACTGGAACGAGCCGGCGCTGCTCGCTCGTTTTCTGGAGGGACTCCACGCAGTGGTCAAAGATGAGATTCTCTCCCGGGAGGTTCCTTCCAGTGTGGACTCTTTGATTGCTCTCGCCATCCGCATAGAACGACGGGTAGATCTTCGTCACCAAGCTCGTGGAAGAGAGCTCGCGTCAATGTTTCCCTGCTCCGCATCGCAACCATCTCCCTCCTCTGGCTCAGAGACTGAGCCCATGCAGCTGGGAGGTATTCGCATCTCGACTAAGGAGAGGAACGGAGGATCACCAACCGCCTGTGCCTCTATTGCGGATTTGATGGACATTTTGTCAATTCATGTCCAGTAAAAGCCAGAGCTCATCAGTAAGCGGAGGCTACTGGTGAGCGCTACTACTCAGGTCTCTCCATCTAGATCCTGTACTACTATGTCGGTCCATCTACGCTGGACCGGTTCGGGTGCTACATGCAGTGCCTTGATAGACTCTGGGGCTGAGGGTTGTTTCATGGACGAAGCATGGGCTCCGGCATGACATTCCTTTCAGACAGTTAGACAAGCCTACGCCCATGTTCGCCTTAGATGGTAGTCATCTTCCCAGTATCAGATTTGAGACACTACCTTTAACCCTCACAGTATCTGGTAACCACAGTGAGACTATTTCTTTTTTTGATTTTTCGTTCACCTTTTACACCTGTTGTTTTGGGTCATCCCTGGTTAGTATGTCATAATCCTTCTATTAATTGGTCTAGTAATTCTATCCTATCCTGGAACGTTTCTTGTCATGTGAAGTGTTTAATGTCTGCCATCCCTCCCATTTCTTCTGTCCCCACTTCTCAGGAGGAACCTGGCGATTTGACAGGAGTGCCGGAGGAATATCATGATCTGCGCACGGTCTTCAGTCGAGAGCCAACTCCCTTCCTCCTCACCGGTCGTATGATTGTAGTATTGATCTCCTTCCGGGGACCACTCCTCCTCGTAGACTATACTCTCTGTCGGCTCCCGAACGTAAGGCTCTCGAGGATTATTTGTCTGTGTCTCTTGACGCCGGTACCATAGTGCCTTCTTCCTCTCCGGCCGGGGCGGGGTTTTTTTGTTAAGAAAAAGGACGGTACTCTGCGCCCCTGCGTGGATATCGAGGGCTGAATGACATAACGGTTAAGAATCGTTATCCGCTTCCCCTTATGTCATCAGCCTTCGAGATTCTGCAGGGAGCCAGGTGCTTTACTAAGTTGGACCTTCGTAACGCTTACCATCTCGTGCGCATCAGAGAGGGGACGAGTGGAAAACGGCGTTTAACACTCCGTTAGGGCATTTTGAGTACCGGGTTCTGCCGTTTGGTCTCGCCAATGCGCCAGCTGTTTTTCAGGCATTAGTTAATGATGTTCTGAGAGACATGCTGAACATCTTTGTTTTTGTCTACCTTGACGATATCCTGATTTTTTCACCGTCACTCGAGATTCATGTTCAGCACGTTCGACGTGTTCTCCAGCGCCTTTTAGAGAATTGTCTCTACGTGAAGGCTGAGAAATGCTCTTTTCATGTCTCCTCCGTTACTTTTCTCGGTTCCGTTATTTCCGCTGAAGGCATTCAGATGGATTCCGCTAAGGTCCAAGCTGTCAGTGAGTGGCCCGTTCCAAGGTCACGTGTCGAGTTGCAGCGCTTTCTAGGTTTCGCTAATTTCTATCGGCGTTTCATTCGTAATTTCGGTCAAGTTGCTGCCCCTCTCACAGCTCTTACTTCTGTCAAGACGTGTTTTAAGTGGTCCGGTTCCGCCCAGGGAGCTTTTGATCTTCTAAAAAGAACGTTTTACGTCCGCTCCTATCCTCGTTACTCCTGACGTCACTAGACAATTCATTGTCGAGGTTGGCCTTCAGAGGTAGGCGTGGGAGCCATTCTATCCCAGCGCTTCCAGTCTGACGATAAGGTTCATCCTTGCGCCTATTTTTCTCATCGCCTGTCGCCATCTGAGCAACTATGATGTGGGTAACCGTGCTCGCCATCCGCTTAGCCCTAGGCGAATGGCGACAGTGGTTGGAGGGGGCGACCGTTCCTTTTGTCGTTTGGACAGACCATAAGAACCTTGAGTACATCCGTTCTGCCAAACGACTTAATGCTCGTCAAGCTCGTTGGGCGTTATTTTTCGCTCGTTTCGAGTTTGTGATTTCTTACCGTCCGGGTAGCAAGAACACCAAGCCTGATGCCTTATCCCGTCTTTTTAGTTCTTCTGTGGCTTCTACAGATCCCGAGGGGATTCTTCCTTATGGGCGTGTTGTCGGGTTGACAGTCTGGGGAATTGAAAGACAGGTTAAGCAAGCACTCACGCACACTGCGTCGCCGCGCGCTTGTCCTAGTAACCTTCTTTTCATTCCTGTTTCCACTCATCTGGCTGTTCTTCAGTGGGCTCACTCTGCAAAGTTAGCTGGTCATCCCGGTGTTCGAGGCACTCTTGCTTCTATTCGCCAGCGCTTTTGGTGGCCGAGGAGCGTGAGCGCCGTTTCGTGGCTGCTTGTTCGGACTGCGCGCAGACTAAGTCAGGTAACTCTCCTCCTGCCGGTCGTCTCAGACCGCTCCCCATTCCTTCTCGACCATGGTCTCACATCGCCCTAGACTTCATTACCGGTCTGCCTTTGTCTGCGGGGAAGACTGTGATTCTTACGGTTGTCGATAGGTTCTCTAAGGCGGCACATTTCATTCCTCTCGCTAAACTTCCTTCCGCTAAGGAGACGGCACAAATCATCATCGAGAATGTGTTCAGAATTCATTCCCGTTAGACGCCGTTTCAGACAGAGGTCCGAGTCACAGTTTTGGAGGGAGTTCTGTCGTTTGATTGGTGCGTCCGTCAGTCTCTCTTCCGGGTTTCATCCCCAGTCTAACGGTCAAGCAGAGAGGGCCAATCAGACGATTGGTCGCATAATCCTGTCACTGTGCTTCCGCGACATCTTCGTCGCGTCCATCTGTCTCCCCCGTTCGTCTTGCCCCCCTCCCGTCCTTGTCGAGAGGACCTATTTACAAGGTAGGATCATGGACATGCGTTCTCGGGGACGGGGTCACCAATACAGGGTTACGGTCCTGAGGAGAGGAGTTGGGTTCCGTCTCGGGAGTGCTGGACCGTTCACTGATTGATGATTTCCTCCGTTGCCGCCAGGATTCCTCCTCGAGTGCGCCAGGAGCGCTCGGTGAGTGGGGGGTACTGTCATGTTTTGTCTTATATTGTCTTGTCATTTTGCTTTTCCTTCTGTTCGTTTTCCCCCTGCTGGTCTTTTTAGGTTCGTTCCCCTTTTTCTCTCTCCCTCTCTCTCTCTCTCTCTATCGTTCTTCCTGCTCCCAGCTGTTCCTATTCCCCTAATCAATCATTTAGTCATTGCCATTTCTCCCCTTGTTTTCCGTTTCTGCCCTGTCGGACTATACTGTTCATTTAGTGACTGCGTGGTGAGCAGGTGACGGTCACCCGAGGCAACCTGCAGTTCATTATCGAGTCTCCAGTCAGTTCTCGTGATTACAAATTGTTTCTTATGCTTTATTTACCGCTCCGATTTGTCTAGGAGTATTGCTATTTCCTTAAACTGGATTAAAGACTCTGTTTTCGCCAAGTCGCTTTTGGGTCCTCATTCACCTGCATAACATGTTGTATTATCTTTGACATAGAAGTGGAGGCTTTCTCCTCCAAGAAACCTACTGGAGAGATTGTAAAAGAGCAGGTTTTCCATAACCTACCTGTAGGTAGGCAGGTATGACTGGGGTCTGAACAGATAGTTCAGAGCTTCTGCTCTTTTCTAAAACCTGTAGAGAATACAATATAATTATGATTTATACTTATGTTTCTCACTTATGAGTGGCACAAATTGGGATATGGGGGAGGGGAATGGGCAGAGTATATCATTAACTTATAGGGTCTGCACTGTTTTTGCAGACATTCATGTAGTACTTAAGAAACAAAAGTTGGTAATGCTGTAGTATTTACTATAGTATACTACAGCATTCTATAGTAAGTACTACACATGATCGAGGGATACTACCGTGTGTAGTATAATACTCTACAATATACTACAGTTTACTACATAATTATATAGTAAGTGTTGTAGTCAAGTCTAGTATTTTTTTCATGTGGAGGGAGTGAGGGAGACAAAGAGTTGGAGAGAGAAATACAAAAGAGAGAGTGAAAGAACGAGAGAGCAAGCGAGAGAGACATATAGTAAGGTAGATATAGTAGTCCCTTGAGGGATAACTGGTGACTGACATCCCTGATGGACTGATTGACTGAGTGACTCAGAAGCAGTGGGTGTCACTCTCTTCTTGTCACCAAGGGCAGAAAGAGCCTTACACTGGCTGCCAGCCCTGCTCTATTGTCCATCTGTCTCCCTCTCTGTCTCATTGCCAGTACTAAGCATTTAGTGACAGGAGAGGTGAGCCACTAGCTAACGGGTCACCTCTCTATCGCTCTACTTCTCGCTCTCTGTCTCATTGCCAGTACTAAGCATTTAGTGACAGGAGAGGTGAGCCACTAGCTAACGGGACACCTCTCTATCGCTCTCCTTCTCGCTCTCTGTCTCATTGCCAGTACTAAGCATTTAGTGACAGCAGAGGTGAGCCACTAGCTAACGGGACACCTCTCTATCGCTCTCCTTCTCGCTCTCTGTCTCATTGCCAGTACTAAGCATTTAGTGACAGGAGAGGTGAGCCACTAGCTAACGAGACACCTCTCTATCGCTCTCCTTCTCTCTCAGGTGGGTTCTATGTATAGTGGACGAGGAGGGGGCTTGGTTTTAACTTTTTAGGTCCGTTACAATGAAGTAAAGCTTGTGCCTTTAACAATGTAACTACAGGGCCAATAAAGCTATTTTTAAATTCAATCTCTCTCTCCATCTCATTCCCCTGACTATAGTTGGCCGGACAATGCCTTCCTTCCTGATCAGAGGGGAAGTAGCTCTGCAGCGTTTCACCTCTCTCTGCACCTCACTTTAGGTCCTATCTGTGTTGTGCAGAGTCAGACATGGTGGAGTGAAGGGGCCTGAGAGCACATCTCTCAACACATGGGGCTGGGATGGCTGTGTGCTGTGCGGGCATGGGGCTGGGTCAGAGCCAACTGCCTCTCCAACAATGATAGGAAGCACAGCGTTAGGAGCCTGGCGGTTAGACAGCCAGTGCATTAGATTATTGAAGCAGATATGAAACTTGGCTTGGCAGTCAGACGGGGAGGGAGTAGAGGGAGGGACTGTAATGTGCAGAGTGCCGTTTCCTTTCACAGATTGAGTGGTGAGAGAGTGGACAGGGGAATAAAGAGGACACGGGGTAGGGCTGCTGGATGCAGGACTAGCTACCTGCTGGGTCACGGATTGACCCCGAAACAAATACATTGACGCATGGGTGCGCATACATTGTCTGCTCGCTGGAGGGTTGGTGGTAAGGGTGTGTGCCGAGTAACCTTCCATCAGATCCCATCCTGAAGGAAACACTGGAATGGCCAAAAAGAAACACTGGAATGACCAAAAAGAAACACTGGAATGGCCAAAAAGAAACACTGGAATTGCCAAAAAGAAACACTGGAATTGCCAAAAATGAAACACTGGAATGGCCAAAAAGAAACACTGGAATGGCCAAACACTGGAATGGCCAAAAAGAAACACTGGAATGGCCAAAAAGAAACACTGGAATGGCCAAAAAGAAACACTGGAATGGCCAAAAAGAAACCCTGGAATGGCCAAAAAGAAACACTGGAATGGCCAAAAAGAAACACTGGAATGGCCAAAAAGAAACCCTGGAATGGCCAAAAAGAAACACTGGAATGACCAAAATGAAACACTGGAATGACCAAAAAGAAACACTGGAATGACCAAAATGAAACACTGGAATGACCAAAATGAAACACTGGAATGACCAAAATGAAACACTGGAATGACCAAAATGAAACACTGGAATAGCCAAGTGTAACAAACACTTTGACGTGTGAAAAGAAAGCCATATTATGATGTTGAAATGAGGAAGGGGAAGAGGGTGAAGGAAGGGTGGAGGGAGGCTTTCCTCTCATTCACCAAGGTCAAGGCCAATAATTGCATCCTCATTACATGATAGAGCTAATGTGGTTACAATGCAGTCCAAGAGACAGAGACAAATGAGACCATACAAGACACTGGCACCATGTCTGGCATAACATGATAGAGTGGACATTGCTTCTCTAGTCACCATAATGCAAGGACAACTACAGTATAACTACAGTAAAGAGATACAGTTAGTAAAGGCTTCCTAAAGCCTTTAAATCAGGGTAAATTCCAATTGAAGTTAAATAAAAATGAAATAACTGAAGTAATGGCATCTACAGTATTTTCAATGATTTCTCAATAAACTGAAAATAAACATTCAAATTCAGAATTTTAACTTCAAATCACTTCCTGAACCCCAACCCTACATTAAACACTTGTCTACACTGCTGAATCGTGACTCAGACGACTGGGATCCACTCTCAAACAGATCCTGTCAACAATTATTTTTCCAACTGTCATTCAAGTTTAATTTGTCACGTGCACAAGTACAGTGAAATGGTTAACCTTCAAGCCCTACCCAACAGTGCAGTATTCAATATCAAAATAGCATAAACAAATAAACTCTGAAAAAAAAAAACGTCCTCTCACTGTCAACTGCGTTTATTTTCAGCAAACTTAACATGTGTAAATACTTGTAATGAACATAACAAGATTCAACAACTGAGACATAAACTGAACAAGTTCCACAGACATGTGACTAACATAAATGGAATAATGTGTTCCTGAACAAAGGGGGGGGTCAACAACAAAAGTAACAGTCAGTATCTGGTGTGGCCACCAGCTGCATTAAGTACTGCAGTGCATTGCCAGTTCTTGCTGTGAGATGTTACCCCACCCTTCCACCAAGGCACCTGCAAGTTCCCGGACATTTCTGGGGGGAATGGCCCTAGCCCTCATCCAACAGGTCCCAGACGTGCTCAATGGGATTGAGATCCGGGCTCTTCTCTGGCCATGGCAGAACACTGACATTCCTGTCTTGCAGGAAGTCACGCACAGAACGAGCAGTATGGCTTGTGGCATTGTCATGCTGGAGGGTCATGTCAGGATGAGCCTGCAAGGAAGGGTACCACATGAGGGAGGGGGATGTCTTCCCTGTAATGCACAGCTTTGAGACTACCTGCAATGACAACAAGCTCAGTCCGATGATGCTGTGACACACCACCCCAGGCCATGACGGACCCTCCACCTCCAAATTGATCTTGCTCCAGAGTGCAGGCCTCAGTGTAACGCTCATTCCTTCGACAATAAACGCAAATCCGACCATCACCCCTGGTGAGAGAAAACCTCGACTCGTCAGTGAAGAGCAGTTTTTGCCAGTCCTGTCTGGTCCAGCAATGGTGGGATTGTGCCCATAGGCAACATTGTTGCCATTGATGTCTGGTGAGGACCTGCCTTATAACAGGCCTACAAGCCCTCAGTCCAGCCTCTCTCAGCCTATTGCGGACAGTCTGAGCACTGTTTTAGGGATTGTGCATTCCTGGTGTAACTTGGGCAGTTGTTGTTGCCATCCTGTACCTGTCCCGCAGATGTGATGTTTGGATGTACCGATCCTGTGCAGGTGTTGTTACATGTGGTCTGCCACTGCGAGGATGATCAGCTGTCCGTCCTGTCTCCCTTTAACGCTGTCTTAGGCGTATCACAGTACGGACATTGCAATCTATGGCCCTGGCCACATCTGCAGTCCTCATGCCTCTTTGCTGCATTCCTAAGGCAGGTTCTATCAAAGGAGCAGGGAACTTGGGGATCTTTCTTTTGGTGTTTTTCAGAGTCAGTAGAAAGGCCTCTTTAGTGTCCTACGTTTTCACAACTGTAACCTTAATTGCCTACAACTATAACCTTCATTGAACAAGCATGGGAAACAGTGTTTAAACGCTTTACAATCAAGATCTGTGAAGTTATTTAGATTTTTATGAATTTTCTTTGAAAGACAGGGTCCTGAAAAAGGGACGTTTCTTTTTTTTCTAAGTTTAGATAAATAAAACTACATATATATCGACCAAATTCAAGTGACCATATAGATCATGTAAGACTGCCCTCCCTGGACAAAAGAGAATTGTGGATTTCAATAATTCATATCCTTTTAAAGCTCTGGGTCTGACCAGAGAGCATTCCTTCCTAACCTGACTGTTATTGATGAGGGCTCGAACATTTGAGTCTCCGTCCGCTTGAGATTTTGTTATTGACTCAGTGATTGATTTAAGCCCTTATAATTAGCTGTCCCTAATTGAATTAATGATCCATTTAACGATACAGCAGCCCAGAGCAGAGGGAAGCCGTGTCACTGATAGATCTGCCTGGACTCATATGAAATCCTGGTTGGCAGATGATGTACTGTAACACAGATGCAATTCATTGACAGAGAAGAAGGAAGAAACAAACTATCCCCTCCGGTCCAGTTCTCCAAATGCCAGTCTTGTCTACAACACACAACACACCCTTTCAAACTGATGTGGACAAATGTGACCCAGGTAGGCTCACATCTCTGATTTAATTTGCTTAATAGCATTAAGAACCTGTTTGGGCTTTAATTTGCTTAAAGTAAATCCACGTCATACAGAATGCAAACTTTTATACCCTATTAAGCGGTGTGTCTTAAAACCAAAGGCAGACAGGGAGATTTAAAGGTTTGATGTCTTTGTTGATTAAAAGGGGAGAAAACTATATCAACTCGACTAGAAATAGAATGTGAAGTTTACGGCATCTGAGATCCAGTGCCAGGAAAATAGATTTCATTAGCCAGTAATGGAGCTTGGTGTGTTTCCTAACTGCATTATGGGTAGCTGATTCCTGCATCCCTGTTGGCATCTCTGCTGCCCCCTCATTGGCTGAAGCCTCTTTTCCTGGACTGATGATTAAGAACGTCGTGCTTTGGTCAGCGAGATCAAAAAGACAGCATAGAAAAAACACAGCGGCCACAGTGAAACTTATCCGTTACTCCGATAAAGTACTTGTTCGTCTTGTTTTACTCTCATCTTAGATATCGTTTCTCAAAAGGAATAGTCTTATAATGAATCTATACTGTATCTTAGATATCGTTTATCAAAAGGAATAGTCTTATAATGAATCTATACTGTATCTTAGATATCGTTTATCAAAAGGAATAGTACATCTAATCCCTACTTGGGAATGGGGAGTCAGTCGTCTGCTTTGAACAGTTCTGAGCCCATGGATTCTGAGTCAGAATCAGAGAGGAGAACACGTCCTCATCAGAGAGTCAGCCTGTGTTTCTCCCCATTGGCAGAGACACGGACAGCCGGCCTACACAGGGTTACTCTACTGTCATTTATTTCCTGTGTGTGTGTGTGTGTGTGTGTGTGTGTGTGTGTGTGTGTGTGTGTGTGTGTGTGTGTGTGTGTGTGTGTGTGTGTGTGTGTGTGTGTGTGTGTGTGTGTGTGTGTGTGTGTGTGTGTGTGTGTGTGTGTGTGTGTGTGTGTGTGTGTGTGTGTGTGTGTGTGTGTGTGTGTGTGTGTGTGTGTGTGTGCGAAGCTCTCTCTGCAGAATCACAATCTAATAATTTCCTCAGTAGATGCTGTGCTAGACAGAATATAGCTGCTGTACATTAGAGTTGTATTGGAGACCTACTATTGTAGCAATGCAAGTGTTCTGCTTCCGCCATGGGCCTCTCCTGTTGGGTATGACGCTCAGCAAATTAATGAAATGGGTTAATCCTATTTTTGCATTAAGGATTTACACACTATTCTTGGTTCTCTGAAGAGTTGTCAATGGTGTGGCTTTATTGAGAGGCCTTAGTAATTACAATGGCCGCATGTCTTTCCCTTGCCTGACTAACCACTTGACATTAATGGAAATTGCACGTGGCTCTCCTCTTGTTGAGATCTTAGTTGTTCATCCACACAACGAATCATCTGATATGCACATGTGGTATTATCACATATGATATGCTCATAGACAGTATGGTTTATGCCTTCATACTCGCCCACCATTACCGCCACAGAGAAAAAGTGAACGGCAAAGTGAATTACATTATCAGGACCGTCTCAGTGTCCAAATAATGATGTTATCTCTGGTTTTAACCTTCCTTAAACACAACATAAATGTAAATAACAGTCTAGAACTGTCTGGTGACTCGGGACGGGTTGATGCATTGGCTGCGTTAATAGGGTAGTTAAGATGGCTGATTCAAATGACCTGATGACTCTGAGGGAAGAGGGGTTAATGACAGGGAGCAACAGTCACATCCAATCTAATCACGGAGACGTTTTGGGGGTCTAATTTGGGATAATGGCAGTTAGCTCTGAGGGATGGGTGACATGGGAAGGGAAATGGGCTTTTGTACAGTCTCACATTTGACTGGGTTTCGAGGAGGTCAAGTTGTTTTGCGATCAACATATCTGTGGCATATCCTCAACTTGGCCTTATGGTCAAGGAACAACACCTTTTAGAAGGATAGTATCCTTTTCGCTAGCGTCTGAGGCTATGCACCAAATGGCACACTTTGCCCTATGGGCCCTGGTCAAAAGTAGTGCACTACATAGGGATTTGCCATTTGGGATGCACTCGGTCCCTTACTTGATTAAGTAAGGTGAGGTGTGTTTGTGTCTCCACTCAATCTCTAGGCTGAGCGTGAACTGTGGAGCTGAATGGATGAGTGTGAGGCTGGGTCATGAACTGAGCATTAACATGTGGTACATTTAAGCAATAAGGCAACTCAGGGGGTTGTGGTATGTGGTCAGTATACTATGGCTAAGGGCTGTTATTAGGCACGATGCAACGCCCTTAGCCATAGTATACCGACCATAAACCCTTGAGGTGCCTTAATGCTTAATGCTATTTTTAACTGGTTAACAACGTCATTAGAAGAGTCTAAATAAATGTCTTGTCACACCTGTGGTAGAAGGTCTTATAGACCCTGACTGACAGCCAATCAGCATTCCAGGCTCGAACCATCCAGTTTATAATAAGCATTAACTCAACTCTAAAGTAATAACTGAGCTCTACACGAACTGAACTCTGTGGAACTTTTCACTTGAACTGAGCTCTGTGGTAATTTTAGCAGATGAATCTTCATTTTGAGCTGATTAGGGGCCAGGACAGTCTCGTCTTCTCTGCTCTGAACATCTAATCCATCTCTCAGAGTGTCTGTGAAGGTCAGTGAGCGTCTCTTCCATTAGATACCGTCAGACTGACACAGAGACATAAACGTATGTCAGTATTTCAATGACGTGTAAAACAGATAGAGGACAGTCAAGTTTCAAACAGCTGACCCGTAACTAAATATACCTATTCCACGGTATCTCATGTGAGCCCTGGTCAAACGTCATGCACTAAAAAAAGGAAGAGGGCACAACTCGGGACACACCCTAGAAATTCCAATTCCAATTGAAATTAAATGGAATTGATCCCATCCCTGCAGGGAGTCAACCAGTATCTAAAGCGGAGAGCAGAGACACACCACGTCTCTCCATTAGTATGCTGCAGGTTGTTTCCTGCGCAGACCTCATCATAGACACCTCAAAGAGGTAAGTCTGAAGGAGGATGATTGATGTGGTCCTATGAATGACTGAACAGGAGCAGAGTACACACTAGAGATAGTCATTACCGAGGAGCCAGTCGATTCCTCAGATTCACTTTTGTTTGCTGTGTTGCCCCGAGAGCTTCATTTTCAAGATGGTGGGAGGAGGTGCTCAGCGGAGAGTGGCGCTTCCTTCATTTATTTTTAATTGCTGGAGTCTGAGATTCTGGGGGTCGGGATTCATTTGGCTGTGTCCTCGCTCTATGGGTGGGTAAATGAAGTGGACTCAGAGAGGACCGGTAATGAAATGAGGTCCCAGCGGACGCACTGTTTGACTACTCTGCTTCCAGGACAAACAGGACTGGGGGACTATCTGGAGGTGAGGAGGAAAAGGAGTGCATTTAAGTTCAAATCAGTATCTGCAAACAAATGTTCTCGAGAGGGAATATATATATATACACACACACAGTGGGGAGAACAAGTATTTGATACACTGCCGATTTTGCAGGTTTTCCTACTTACAAATGCAAATGAATTACTTAAAAATATATATATACCCACACAGTGCACTAAAATATAAATGCAACATGTAAAGTGCTGGTCCCATTTTTTTATGAGCTGAAATAAAACATCCCAGAAATGTTCCATACGCACAAAGCTTATTTCTCCAAAATTTGGTTCACAAATTTGTTTACATCCCTGTCAGTGAGCATTTCTCCTTTGTCAAGCTAATCCATCCACCTGGGCAGGTGTGGCATATCAATAAGCTGATTATAAACAGCATGATAATTACACAGGTGCACCTTGTGCTGGGTTCAATAAAAGGCCACTCTAAAATGTACATTTTTGTTACACAACACAACAGATGTCTCAAGTTTTGAGGGAGTGTGTAATTGACATGCTGACTGCAGGAATGTAAAGCAGAGCTGTTGCCTGATAATTTAATATGATTTTCTCTACCATAAGCGACCTCCAACGTCATTTTACATTATTTGGCAGTACGTCCAACTGGAGAGGACGTGTAACCATGCCAACCCAGGACCTCCACTTCAGGCTTCTTCACCTGCGGGATCGTCTGAGGAGGGGGATGATGAGGAATATTATTATTATTACTATCCAGTTTGAGTGTTTGTTGCAGCTCGTTCCAGTCGCTAGCTGCAGCGAACTGAAAAGAGGAGCGACCCAGGGATGTGTGCGCTTTGGGGACCTTTAACAGAATGTGACTGGCAGAACGGGGGTTGAATGTGGAGGATGAGGGCTGCAGTAGCTATCTCAGGGGGGAGTGAAGCCTAAGAGGGTTTTATAAATAAGCATAAATTAGTTGGTCTTGCGACGGGTATACAGAGATGACCAGTTTACAGAAGAGCATAGAGTGTAGTGATGTGTCCTATAAGGAGCCTTTCTGTCTGTTCCACTGGAGGTCATAAGGTGAATGCACCAATTTGTAAGTCGCTCTGGATAAGAGCGTCTGCTAAATGACTTAAATGTAAATGTAAATGTCTGTAATAAAGTCCTCAAACTAATTTTGATTACTTGTCCTCTCTGATGTATTGTTGTCTCTACCTTCTTGCCATTTGTGCTGTTGTCTGTGCCCAATAATGTGTGTACCCTGTTTTATGCTGCTACTGTGTTGTGCTGCTGCCATATTGCATTGCTACCATGTTGTTGTCATGTTGTGTTGCTCGCATGCTGTGATTTTTTATATGTTGCTGCCCTGCTATGTTGTCGTCTTAGGTCTCTCTTTATGTAGTGTTTGGATGTCACTCTTGTCGTGATGTGTGTTTTGTCCTATATTTAAAAAAAATATGTGTCCCAGCCCACGTCCCCGCAGGAGGCCTTTTGCCTTTTGGTATGCTGTCATTGTGAATTAGAATGAGTTCTTAACTGGCTTACCTTGTTAAATAAAGGTTCAATCAAATACATTGGCTGGGCCTGGCTCCCCAGTGGGTGGACCTGGCTCCCCAGTGGGAGGACCTGGCTCCCCAGTGGGTGGACCTGGCTCCCCAGTGGGAGGACCTGGCTCCCCAGTGGGTGGGCCTGGCTCCCCAGTGGGTGGACCTGGCTCCCCAGTGGGTGGACCTGGCTCCCCAGTGGGTGGACCTGGCTCCCCAGTGGGTGGACCTGGCTCCCCAGTGGGTGGACCTGGCTCCCCAGTGGGTGGACCTGGCTCCCCAGTGGGTGGACCTGGCTCCCAAGTGGGTGGACCTGGTTCCCCAGTGGGTGGACCTGGCTCCCCAGTGGGTGGACCTGGCTCCCCAGTGGGTGGACCTGGCTCCCAAGTGGGTGGACCTGGCTCCCCAGTGGGTGGACCTGGCTCCCCAGTGGGTGGACCTGGCTCCCAAGTGGATGGACCTGGCTCCCCAGTGGGTGGACCTGGCTCCCAAGTGGGTGGACCTGGCTCCCCAGTGGGTGGACCTGGCTCCCAAGTGGGTGGACCTGGCTCCCCAGTGGGTGGACCTGGCTCCCCAGTGGGTGGACCTGGCTCCCCAGTGGGTGGACCTGGCTCCCCAGTGGGTGGACCTGGCTCCCCAGTGGGTGGGCCTGGTTCCTCAGTGGGTGGACCTGGTTCCCCAGTAGGTGGACCTGGCTCCCCAGTGGCTGAGCTGATGCCCTCCCAGGACCACCCATGGCTGCACCACTGCCCAGTCATGTGAAATCCATAGAATAGGGCCTAATTGATCTATTTCAATTGACTGATTTCCTTCTATGAAGTATACCTCACTAAAACCTTTGAAATTGTTGCATGTTGCGTTAATATTTTTGTTCAGTATTGAAAAGCAACAACCATTGTGTCTATTTAGGTAAACATATTAACATCCTGTCTATTCTTTGCCAATGAAATACTAGTTTACTGAGCTATCTGCTTACTTTTAGACCAATCATGCAAAAACGTCAAGTCAGATTCATGTCGCCTACAATTCAAGACAGCACCGCACCCTCTCAGGCCTTATCCATGGCAAGCCTAATGGAAGGAGAAAGCAGATTGGTTCTAGTGGAAATCCTGAATATATTTAGGGAATAACAGAACACATTTTAATGCATAACAACAAGGTCTACACACACACACCCACACACACGCACACAAAAAAAATCTGTATATGTAAGACGGAAGAAATGTCAGAAGGAGAAAAGGACAGTGGCGAGACAATGAATCTATCGCAATTCTGTTTGTTTTTTTAATGAGCCACTTATATCCAAGATATTTCAACTAAATGTGACCAACCTACCTAAATATCATTGTATTAATGCATTTCTCCATCTAAAAAGGTAATGAAAAGAGTATCCAGGATCCACAGACACTGCCTTAAGCCTCAGTGGGCTCACCTGCATGCTATAGGCCAGTGGAGGTCAGGCCAAGCCATCTGGAGCTAACCACAAGACAAAAGAGGACAAGAGAACACAGCCAGCACCCTGGCTGTGAATTTGTGTCGTCACACAAAGGACATTTTCCATCGCTCTCTCCTTCTTTCTCTATTTCTCTCCATTCTCAATGTCACATAAAAAACATCCCAATGCCCCCATTCAACCGCCATCCGCTTTGGTTTCCCATTGATGCAAATGAAATGTGGCTCTTTGCTTTAAATGGAGAATGGACCTTCCTGCCTGGCCCTTCCACACAAGCACGCCCACACACACACTCCCTGGGCTTGAGATGTTTACTGCAGGCTAGAGCCATGTTACATTCCTACAGCAATTTAAAATCGGTGGCCCTCTTAACAGGAACCAATAAAACAGTGTGAAAAGCTGATTGTGACACTGGACCTCATTGTGCCAGTGTGGAATCATTGGAGCACAGGGAAGGGGAACGAACAAAACATAAAAGAGAGAGGAGCAAAAAAAAGAGGAGAGAGAAGAGAGAGGGAGTGGAGAGAGAGAGAAAGAAAAGGGAAATCAAATAAATAGTGTTGAATTATTCAGCACTGAGGGAAATCGGATCCTATCAATCACCTAAAGTCCATCTTTTGCCCCACTGCAAACCCTGGCAGGGAAATAAACGGTGCTTAACCGGTTAGCCTAATAGGCGTGGCAGAATATGGCTCTTTAGTAGCTCTCAAATATTGTATTTGCATTGTGGAAGTTGGACTGCATGGTTCTGTCCCAAATGGCACCCTATTACCATGATAGTGCACTACTTTTGACCAGGCCCCATAGGGTAGTGCACTATAAAGAAAATAGGGTGCACACCATTTGTGCACTGCACCGCAGCATGTCCTTTTTCTTTCCTGGTTTTGACTGCTTAATTGCCTCCAGGTGATGATTATTCAGCGTGGAACTACAGAGAGACACTACTTAATGTCAAAGTGGCTCTCTAAAGTAACTTTTTGTGTCTGCCCTTAAATGAGCAATTTGATGTATTGCAAAGTTTTTGAGAGCGTAGCTACAGTAATTTCTACGGACTGTCAACAATAGCTGCCTGGACAAAGTCAGCTCCATTTGTAAATGTCCTTTGAGCAGACCAGACAGGCTCGCCTTAAAATATTTGACTCTCTTTCATACTATGACTAGGCAGAATACTCTGAAGGCTTTTCAGCAGTAGGCGCTCCACTATGCAATATAACTCAGTGAGCAGTAGAATCCTTGCTTTTAGACTGATTTCATGGATAAGAAATAACGCTAATATTGCTTCTCCTAGTCCGGTTGTCAATCTCTTCTTTGATTCAACGTACACTAAACACATTTCATACAAATAAGGGTAATAACTTCCTTGTTTTACAGTACTTCCATGTCTGACTCTGTGCTGCTGTTGCTTGGTCCAACTTTTCCCCGTACGAGGCACGCTAGGGCCTTCTATTCCCACAAGTCATTATGGTGTGGTGCTAAGGTGCTCCTGCTTCCTATGATTTGTAGCTAATGAGCTGGCACCCCTGCCCATGTTCAATTATTCTCATTGAGAAAGTGATTTCTCACTCCACGGAGCAAATCGGAAAACTCACTCGCTAATTCTAATCAGGACGTGGAAAGAAATGTCCCATAAATAAGGTGATGATAAAATATGCTGGAGCAGGTTGAAATGGAGGTGGAGGGAGATTGAGCAAGAGCAATGAGAGAGAGAGAGAGAGAGAGAGAGAGAGAGAGAGAGAGAGAGAGAGAGAGGAGAGAGAGAGAGAGAGGAGATGGAAAGAGAAACAATGCCTTTCACCTCTTAAAGTAACCTTAGCATAGTTTCACTTGTTGTCGTCATCTTTGACGTGCATGGCAGAGATATCTCCGCTCTACACTTCTCCAGATCTGTTTACTGTCAGAGAAACAGTCCAGACAGACTGTTGCTGTTGTTCATTCTGAAGGGCCAAATGAAGGAAGTAGGAAAAGCTGCCTGAGTGGTAATCAGGTGTGGCGAGAGGGAAGAAGAAAAAGATAATCGACACGAGTGCAAGACAGGTGAGTGTTTGTCTGTGTGTTTATGTATGTGCCTGTGTCCATGCATTTAGACACGTGAAGGAGACACAAAAAGGCAGTGGCTCTTTGAGCAACACAGCCAACTGATTGCTAATGACTACTTTAACACAAAGGGAGGGACATTGACAGGTAGGCCTGCTATCGGAATCACCAGTCCCCCCCTCCCCTCCCCACTCTCTCTCTCTCTCTCAGAGGGGCGGAGGCTAGCTGGGGCTAAATTAGTCCTGAGAAATAAGTATCAGACAGGCTGCAGGGACAATCAAAACATTTGCTGGAACAGCCCAAAAAGCCCAAAACGGTGCAAATGAGATAAGAAAAATAAAAGTGTCTCCAAAACATTCGGCAGAGTTGGCTATGAGTTAGGAAAGGAGAGAAAGAGAGAGAGAAAGAGAGAGAGATACTTTCAAGGGGACCGGGAAAGGCCAAAGGGGCAAACTGTGTGGGAAGATATCTGAGCGCAGGGGACTTTAATTGTGCTGCTTCCAATGCTGTTTGCATTAAACGCCTGACGATTGTTTTGCCTTTATAATGCAGTCCCAGCCACAGGCCGTTTCAGACACGTAGGCTACAGTCCCAGGGAGAAACGATTGTCTGGGCCATTATGGCTCAGATTAAGTTGTCAAATTAAGGCAGAACTTTACTGGTGTGAAGGGCGAGAGGAAGAGGTGAAGAGAATTCTGAATCCCAATAGAGCGAACATACATTACAGTAAGAGGAGAAGAGAGCAAACCCTGGGTAAAAGCTGTTTAACTAGGCCTATTTACTTCAGAAACTAGTAGAAATACAGTGTTTGGAAAATGACCTCCTAATCGTTGTGTGTTTGATAAGACAATAAAATATCTGCGAAATGATCATGGAATTACACTGTAAAAATAGAAAGTCTCAAAACACCATGATTGTGTATGAAACCATGAAAAGTAGTGCATCTCAGCTGACATCTGGTGTTTGAATGTAAAACCCTATGGAAGTGTTTTAATGCTCACAATGTGTTTTAAAACAGAAATGAAGTACTCTAAAACACCCAAAGTGGTTCTTTAACCTTAATATTGGTTTTTAAGAGAGTTTTGTGAAAATACTTTTTGGGGGTTTCAGTGCATGTAAAAGGCAGCATCAAAACACAAACTATCTCTCATACAATCAATGGTTTAGAAATACAAATGGTTTATAGCCTAAATATAGATTGATGATAATAGATACAATTGTTCTATGTTTATTTAGACAGATTATAAAAGGAAAGGGCAGTAAGATGGTACATTTTTATTTTATTTGACCCACTCGACCACACAGCAATAAATTATTCTGGGGTAGCAGAATGACTCATGGCACGGCACATGTGACCTGTTGGTCACCACCTAACAATGACCATTCCATGACCCTAGAAGTGACCACTGACCGTGATGAAAAGGTGAGGACAGAGGAGTGTGGGATGTTATCTGTCATCTCAGGCGGAAGACGGCAACAAGACCCTATCCCCAAGCACAATATTAACCCTGTCCTGGGCGTCCCCAAGCACCGGTTTGACCCCAGGTGACTGGAACCCAACACTTGACCCTCACCATGGCCACCTACTTATGTTGATGGGTTCGTGGATGCTGTGTCATAAATAGGATCAGGAAATAGTCCTGACCTGGTGACTTGACCAGGAACGACTC
>NC_060184.1:57017947-57042947 GCF_021184085.1 Oncorhynchus gorbuscha
TCTCAGGCTGTGTGGGCTCCACAACAACCCATACTTAACCTCACAACATATCTGACCACCTTAACTAAGTAAATGCTCATTTCAACCTCCGATGGCCCGGTAACTTTCTCGACCACGAACAATTGGAGTGAAAGGTCATATTCAAGTCCACGATGGTGTACCCATACTAAATAACTCTCCAACATACAAAGGTTAATGCCTAGAGAGAGATGCCAGTACTCTGAAACATTAGATTCTTTTTTATTAAATTAAGCGTCTTTGATCTACTAGGGGAAATAATAAAGGAAACGTGATCTCAGACCATCCATCTCACTACTCTCTCATGCAGACAGCAGGGCAGGGGAGCATTTTGTTTTGAGAGAGGAAGAAATAAACCCCGTAAGGTGGTGCAGCTCCATTCAAGAGCAAAGCACATGAACATTCTCCTGGCTGGCACTCTGACCAAAGCTTCTATCAGATTCTCCTCTTTCTTTTGGCTCTCTCGCCCTTCATTTAACACCGTATCTATATGACCACTGAAAGGCTGGACAGTCAGAGAGGAAGGATGGACGGACTAATAGTTTTTTTTATACTTCCTAACATATTTAAATGCACAATTTCAACGTTAGGCTGATCCTTCCGTGGGCCTAACCGAGATGTGATTGGGTTGTATATGTACATTATTGACACCATGTGTTAGTCCCACCCCTGTGTAGAGTTCATAAAGGCTGTCAGTCAGTCTGAGCCACGGTGAAGGAGAAGCACTCAGCCGGGCCATCTCTCACTCTTTCTTTCTCCCTCTCCCTCTCCACTCTGCAAGTCAGTAGATCCCATTAGCATTCATCAACAGGGATAATGGGGCAGCGTTAACGACAGCTGTTTATTTAAAGAATAACTCATAAGGCCTTGGCGTTTATGGCTTGATAAAGAGATGCGATTTACAATAAGCTCTACATAATGCCCTGGGAAGTGCTTCCCAAGGGCCTGGATGGAAGCATTTGACACTGCTGTACTGTATAGCCACAAAAGCAACGCATGTGTGCAAATTTAGTGTACACAGAGGCATAGACACAGACAAACAAATCACATTCAACAAAATTGAGCTATACTGTAGCATAGTTATAATTTCCTGCTGTTTTTAACAGGAATCTATCCCTTCCCATGTCTGAGGAAAGTGACCTATTTTAAAGGTTCAGTCTCTTGCTTCATGGCCACTCTAAAGGGCCAGTATATGTCCCAAATAACGCCCTATTACCTACATATGACACTACTTTTGACCAAAACCCTAAGTTTGTGCTATTTAGGGAATAGAGTGCCATTTGTGATGCAGGCCCAGTCGGTTGCTTCTTGAAAGAACATGCTTCCTGTTTAAGGAGAGAGTAGAGGAGCCACACAACGCCTCTGTGTCCGTGTCTGACTGAACAGAGTAGAACAGCATCTCTAATTCATAATAAGAGTGGGAAGGAAGGGCTGATTAAAAATGCATTATAAAGTGGCACTTTATACGAAATGGTTCAGGACATAGCGGAACGGAGTGTAAGTTGTTCAACAGACTGGGGTCCTCGTCCCAAATGGCCCCCTATTCCCTATATAGCACACTACTTTCGACCAGGGCTTTGGTCAAAGGGTGTGCACTATGTAGGGAATAGAGTGCCATTTGTTAAGAAGCCAGGGACAATTAAAGGGCACAGAGGAAACTGTGAGGACACGATTAAAAGCAACATTTCCGACCTTCAAAACAACAATTTAAAGATGATCTGTGAAACACTGTGCTTTTATGTAACATCTCAATATTAACGGATCTACTAGAGATGTAATGCAGAAATATTATCTCATTGAATCCAGAGTAAAAAAAAAAAGGTTGATTATTTAAGAGGAAGAGGACCCCAGTCTGTTGAACAACTTACACTCCGTTCCGCTATGTCCTGAACCATTTCGTATAAAGTGCCACTTTTAATGCATTTTTAATCAGCCCTTCCTTCACACTCTTATTATGAATTAGAGATGCTGTTCTAGAAATACATCATGATAAACAAATAATTGCTTTAATTTCACTTATTTTATTTTATTTGTGTATGTTTGTGTGTGTGTGAGTTTTTGTGTGTGTGAGTGTTTGTGTGTGTGTGTGTGTGTGTGTGTGTGTGCTTTTGTGCGTGTGTGTGAGTGTATTTTTGTGTGTGTGTGTGTCTGTTTGTGTGTGTGTGTGTGTCTGTTTGTGTGTGTGAGTGTGTTTTTGTGTGTGTGTGTGTGAGTGTGTTTTTGTGTGTGTGTGTGTGCGGGCGGGCGTGTATAGGTGTGTGTGTGTGTGTGAGTGTGTTTTGTGTGTGTGTGTGTGTGTGTGTGCGGGCGGGCGTGTGTGTGTGTGTGTGTGTGTGTGTGTGTGTGTGTGTGTGTGTGTGTGTGTGTGTGTGTGTGTGTGTGTGTGTGTGTGTGTGTGTGTGTGTGTGTGTGTGTGTGTGTGTGTGTGTGTGTGTGTGTGTGTGTTTGTGTGTGAGTGTGTTTGTGTGTGTGGGCGGGCGTGTATAGGTGTGTGTGTGCGTGAGTGTGTTTTTGTGTGTGTGTGTGCGGGTGGGCGTGTATAGGTGTGTGTGTGTGTGTGTGTGCGTGGGTGCGTACTCATTATCTCCACTCAGCTTTGCCGATCATAACAGTGTGATGTTTTAATGAACCATATTTTTATCTCGGGCCTTGAGATAAAACATTGGCAACCACACGGCCATCACTGAGAAACAAGGACAGATATCATAACAAAGGGAGAGAGGCTGATTGCTAAGACGATAAAAACCCTGACAATGAATGTGATTTCAACCCAGGTAGAGATGCAACCTCCTCCCCTGAATTAAAACACATTGTGCAGTATACTGTAGGCAATAACACCAGTTGTATGAAGGTTCACTGTATCAACAGAGTGTTTAAACCAGCAATTCATTGAGGTGATTCTGGAGCCATCGTCATAAACGAGGAGCTTCCTCCAGCATCATAAAACAAGCCTCAACACTGATATTAAGATGCAATAAAAATATGATGCATAAATCAATAGTGTAAGTCACAAACAGTGACTGCTACAGCAAGGCCCTCCATTTTCCTGACGCCCATCCTACTCTATGCCCCAGAGCACTCAGGCTGCCACAGCCTCTAGTTAACCCAGAGAGGAGAGCCTGATGGTGGGGTTGGGATAAAGTGGAGTGGGCCTGACTGGTTTTTGGCTATGTGGCTGCTTGGCATGACTAGTGTGGAATGTGGAGGCAGGCGGAACGTGTAAAGACACTGGTCTAATGCAGTAGGATGAATCCCAGAAGCCACAATGCCGCCACCTGTTTAGGAATGGACCCCATTCCACGTCACTACTTTCCCTGGGAGGAGAAGGAATGGTGGAGAAAGTGGGGATGGGGGTTGAAGTGGAAGACAGGAAGAAGGGATGGAGGGAGGAGGGGCAGTTGGGGTCTGTATTCTAATGTGGTTTCACCCATCAGCCTAGGCCAACATCACAATGCATGATAGAGGCTGGATGAAATGAGGAGTCAGAGGGCCTGAAAATTGGAGTACTGCTGGAGGTCCTTGCATGTGACAGCTCATCTGGGTCACAATGCAGCCGTAATGGCGGTGTGGACTCCAAATGGATGACTCTGTCAGTTATGCCTGGGCTGGTGGGGGCTCTGACTGAAGGACTGCTCCACTGGATCAGAAAGCTCCAGAAAAACAGCCCCCACTGGTAGAGCTGATTGGCTTCTCCATGCAAGATGGCTCTCCTTAATGATGATGCATAACCCAAGGCGGGATTGGATCCGGCAGGGCAATGCAAGGCAAGCTGGCCTACTCTATCTGGGCCTGAGTCCCTAATGGCACCCTATGCCCTACTACATAGTGCACTACCTTTGACCAGAGACCTATGGGCCCTTGTCAAAAGTAGTGCACTATGTAGGGAATAAGTGGCTATATTTGTGAGAGTCCTGTCCTGTTTAAGTGATATGTGGTAGAAGTTCCCGAACAATTAAATATATATAGGGGACCGATTAGAGTGGCAGCGAGTCTCGGTAATATGTAAACATGTCCATTTGATCCGTTCTGCCCTGTAATCACAGCCATTTTGGAAGCCTTTGTTTAGGCCTCTATAAGTGCAAGAGATTTAACACCAGAACCACTGAGCTCACGAGCAGTCATTCTGATTGCAACAGTCTAACAGTGCAATTAATACATTTCATATATGCTAACACAGCAACATTCATTTGGTTATGTTAGAAAAAACTATTATAACACAACAGCATTTTTATTAGTTTATTTTACTGTATGCTATATGTAAAAACCCAAACCAAAAAACACCAAAATTCAGGGGATCAATCAATTGTATTCGAGGTGTTCGTTTGTTACGACTATGAAACAGAAAGCATAAAGTGCATTCAGAAAGTATTCAGACACCTTTCCCTTTTCTACATTTTGTTAAGTCACAGCCATATTCTAAAATTGATTACTTTTTCTTGTTTCATCAATCTACACACAATACCCCATAACGACAAAAGTGGAAAAAGTGTTTTGGAAATGTTTTCAAATGTATTACTAATAAAAAACAGAAATACCCTAATTACATACAGTTGAAGTCAGAAGTTTACATACACCTTAGCCAAATACATTTAAACTCAGTTTTTCACAATACCTGACATTTAATCCTAGTAAAAATTCCCTAAGTTAGGATCACCATTTTATTTTAAGAATGTGAAAGGTCAGAATAATATTTGAGATAATTATTTATTTCAGAGTTTATTTCTTTCATCACATTCCCAGTGGGTCAGAAGTTTACATACACTCAATTAGTATTTGGTAGCATTGCCTTTAAATTGTTTAACTTGGGTCAAACATTTTGGGTAGCCTTCCACAAGCTTCCCACAATAAGTTGGGTGAATTTTGGCCATTCCTCCTGACAGAGCTGGTGTAACTGAGTCAGGTTTGTTGGTCTCCTTGCTAGCACACGCTTTTTCAGTTATGCCTACAAATGTTCTATAGGATTGAGGTCAGGGCTTTGTGATGGCCACTCCAATACTCCACTCCAAGCCATTTTGCCACAACTTTGGAAGTATGCTTGGGGTCATTGTCCATTTGGAAGACACATTTTAAGTGCATCAGTCCCTCCTGCAGAAAAGCACCCCCGCAACATGATGCTGCCACCCCCGTGCCTCACGATTGGGATGGTTAACTTCCTGACTGATGCTCCAATATATCCACATAATTTTCCTCCCTCATGATGCCATCTATTTTCTGAAGTGCATCAGTCCCTCCTGCAGAAAAGCACCCCCACAACATGATGCTGCCACCCCTGTGCCTCATGGTTGGGATGGTGTCTTCGGCTTGCAAGCCTCCCCCTTTTCCTCCAAACATAACGATGGTCATAATAGTTCTATAATATATAGTTCTATTTTTGTTTCATCAGTACGATCTTTGTCCCCATGTGCAGTTGCAGACCGTGGTCTGGATTTTTTAAAGTCTGTTTTGGAGCAGTGGCTTCTTCCTTGCTGAGTTGCCTTTCAAGTTATCGTAGGACTCATTTTACTGTGGATATAGATACTTTTGTATCTGTTTCCTCCAGCAAGGTCCTTTGCTGTTGTTCTGGGATTGATTTGCCCCTTTCACACCAAAGTACGTTAATATCTAGGAGATAGAAAGTGTCTCCTTCCTGAGCGGTATGGCGGCTGCGTGGTCCCATGGTATTTATACTTACGTACTATTGTTTGTACAGATAAACGTGTTTCCTTCAGGTGTTTGGAAATTGCTCCCAAGGATGAACCAGACTTGTGGAGGTCTACAATTTATTTTCTGAGTTCTTGGCTGATTTCATTTGATTTCCCCATGATGTCAAGCAAAGAGGCACTGAGAAAAGGTTTGCCTTGAAATACATCCACAGGTACACCTCCAATGATGCCAATTAGCCTATCAGACACTTCTAAAGCAATTTTCGGGAATTTTCCAAACTGTTTAAAGGCACAGTCAACTTAGTGTATGTAAACTTCTGACCCACTGGAATTGTGATACAGTGAATTATAAATAAAATAATTTGTCTGTAAACAAATGTTGAAAAAATGGCTTGTGTCAAACACAAAGTAGATGTCCTACCAGACTTGCCAAAACTATAGTTTGTAATCAAACATGTATGCTTCACTCCACCAATCAGGCCTTTATGGTAGAGTGGCCAGATGGAAGCCACTCCTCAGTAAAAGGCACATGACAGCCCGCATGGAGTTTTGCCAAAAGGCACCTAAAGACTCTCATACCATGAGAAACAAGATGATATGATCTGATGAAACCAATATTAAAACCTTAGGCCTGAAAGCCAAGTGTCACGTCTGCACCATGGTGGTGGCAGCATGCTGTTGGGATGTTTTTCAGCGGCAGAGACTGGGAGACTAGTTAGGATTAAGGGAAAGATGAACGGTGCAAAATACAGCGAGATCCTTGATGAAAACCTGCTCCAGAGCTCTCAAGAACTCAGACTGGTGCAAAGGATCATCTTCCAACAGGACAATGACCCTAAGCACACAGCCAAGACAACACAGGAGTGGCTGCGGGACAAGTCTCTGAATGACCTTGAGTGGCCTAATCAGAGCCCGGACTTGAACCCAATCGAACATCTATGGAAAGACCTGAAAATAGCTGTGCAGCGATGCTCCCCATTCATCCTTACGGAGCTTGAGAGGATCTGCAGAGAAGAATGGGAGAAACTCCCCAAATACAGGTGTGCCAAGCATGTAGCTTCATAGCCAAGAAGACTCAAGGCTGTAATCGCTGCCAAAGGTGCGTCAACAAAGTACTGAGTAAAAGGTCTGAATACTTATGTAAATGTGATATCAGTTCTAAAAATGTTATACATTTTCAAAAATGTCTAAAAACCTGGTTTTGCTTTGTCATTATGGGGTGTTGTGAGTAGATTGATGAGAGGGGGGGAAAAACTATTTCATCCATTTTAAATTAAGGCTGTAACGTAACAAAATGTAGAAAAAGTCAAGGGGTCTGAATACTTTACGAATGCATTGTTTGTGTGGAAATTAGTTTCGGGAACAGGTCAAGTTTAGATTCAATTTTGAGGCAATTATCAGGGTGATAATCAACTGGGCACAGCACCTTCACTGTCAGAAGAAGGAGCGTAGCAGGCCCTACTGTCAGGAGGAGGAGCGTAGAAGGCCCTACTGTCGGGAGGAGGAGCGTAGCAGGCCCTACTGTCGGGAGGAGGAGCGTAGCAGGCCCTACTGTCGGGAGGAGGAGCGTAGCAGGCCCTACTGTCGGGAGGAGGAGCGTAGCAGGCCCTACTGTCGGGAGGAGGAGCGTAGCAGGCCCTACTGTCGGGAGGAGGAGCGTAGCAGGCCCTACTGTCGGGAGGAGGAGCGTAGCAGGCCCTACTGTCGGGAGGAGGAGCGTAGCAGGCCCTACTGTCGGGAGGAGGAGCGTAGCAGGCCCTACTGTCGGGAGGAGGAGCGTAGCAGGCCCTACTGTCGGAGGAGGAGCGTAGCAGGCCCTACTGTCGGGAGGAGGAGCGTAGCAGGCCCTACTGTCGGGAGGAGGAGCGTAGCAGGCCCTACTGTCGGGAGGAGGAGTGTAGCAGGCCCTACTGTCGGGCGGAGAAGCGTAGCAGGCCCTACTGTCGGGAGGAGGCACAGCAGGCCCTACTGTCGGGAGGAGGAGCGTAGCAGGCCCTACTGTCGGGAGGAGGAGCGTAGCAGGCCCTACTGTCGGGAGGAGGAGCGTAGCAGGCCCTACTGTCGGGAGGAGGAGCGTAGCAGGCCCTACTGTCGGGAGGAGGAGCGTAGCAGGCCCTACTGTCGGGAGGAGGAGCGTAGCAGGCCCTACTGTCGGGAGGAGGAGCGTAGCAGGCCCTACTGTCGGGAGGAGGAGCGTAGCAGGCCCTACTGTCGGGAGGAGGAGGCGTAGCAGGCCCTACTGTCGGGAGGAGGAGCGTAGCAGGCCCTACTGTCGGAGGAGGAGCGTAGCAGGCCCTACTGTCGGGAGGAGGAGCAGGCCCTACTGTCGGGAGCGTAGCAGGCCCTACTGTTGGGAGGAGGAGCGTAGCAGGCCCTACTGTCGGGAGGAGGAGCGTAGCAGGCCCTACTGTCGGGAGGAGGAGCGTAGCAGGCCCTACTGTCGGAGGAGGAGCGTAGCAGGCCCTACTGTCGGGAGGAGGAGCATAGCAGGCCCTACTGTCGGGAGGAGGAGCGTAGCAGGCCCTACTGTCGGGAGGAGGAGCGTAGCAGGCCCTACTGTCGGGCGGAGAAGCGTAGCAGGCCCTACTGTCGGGAGGAGGCGCAGCAGGCCCTACTGTCGGGAGGAGGAGCGTAGCAGGCCCTACTGTCGGGAGGAGGAGCGTAGCAGGCCCTACTGTCGGGAGGAGGAGCGTAGCAGGCCCTACTGTCGGGAGGAGGAGCGTAGCAGGCCCTACTGTCGGGAGGAGGAGCGTAGCAGGCCCTACTGTCGGGAGGAGGAGCGTAGCAGGCCCTACTGTCGGGAGGAGGAGCGTAGCAGGCCCTACTGTCGGGAGGAGGAGCGTAGCAGGCCCTACTGTCGGGAGGAGGAGCGTAGCAAGCCCTACTGTCGGGAGGAGGCGCAGCAGGGGACAACTGCCAAAAAAATGACATGCTCTCTTAAAACGAGTTATAACTCCACTTCTGTTGGTGACATTAAGATTCAAAACAACTGCAGTGTGTTATATGAACTTATTAAGGAAAAGTCAAGGACGGAGGGGGGAATAATTCAAAATGGCGGAGTAATAAAACAATTCAATTCATGAGTAGTCCAAATTAGTGCTTCAGCGGTTCCAGTGATGAAACATCTAATATTCATTAATATGCAGGAACAAACAAATGCCTAGCTGCAAACGTATGTCTCACTCTCTCTCCCCGTCACTCTCTCTTCTTTCCATCTCTTTTTGTGGCGGAGGATCATTTAAACACCTCCCACACAGTCCCAGCAGCCAGGCGACTGATGTATCGACAGACAGAAAGACAATGAAATAGCAGAAGCGGCAGGAAAGTGTGAAAGACAGAGATGGAATAAATACTTTCCCGTCGAGCGAGGATCGAGAGCTACTTGGCCCACACCTTCAAGGTCATTTATGAGCTCCACAGAGACTGTCTGCCATTTTATTTAAGTTCTACTTTTTCAAGCGCCCTTTTTCTCTCATCCTTCAGTAGGAAGACCAGTCAGTCAAAACGAGAGACAAAAAAAAACAGACATACTGTAAAACAGAAATACTGCAATGTTGGACTCTGAAAGCTCCATTGAAAGCACAATGCCATGTAAACGAACCCCGGGGTTAAGGGCCAGAGCTGGCTGGCTGACGGAACATCAGTAATGTAGATGTTGTTGTAACACTAGGGTTAGGGCCAAAGTTGGCTGGATAGTTTTTCTAGTTTTCTATTACTCTGTGTGTGTGTGTGTGTGTGTGTGTGTGTGTGTGTGTGTGTGTGTGTGTGTGTGTGTGTGTGTGTGTGTGTGTGTGTGTGTGTGTGTGTGTGTGTGTGTGTGTGTGTGTGTGTGTGTGTGTGTGTGTGTGTGTGTGTGTGTGTGTGTGTGTGTGTGTGTGTGTGTGTGTGTGTGTGTGTGTGTGTGTGTGTGGTCCTACCTGATCCTGTCTGTCCAGCCAACGGTCCACCATGGGGTGGTTGGCGCTGAGTGAGGAGCGGGCAGTCTCTCTCTGGAACTGGGTGGCCCAAACAGCTGAATCACGAGGGAGACTCCGGTACGCATCTACATCCTTACCATGCACACACGGAGGAGAGGCAATGTTTAACACCACATTTTGATGCATAGTACATGCAGTATACTGTAATGAAACAATAGCATTTGATTGATACACAGTATATGCAGTATACTGTACTACACCAAAAGTATTCGATTGATACACAGTATATGCAGTATACTGTACTACACCAATAGTATTCGATTGATACACAGTACATGCAGTGTACTGTACTACAACAATAGCATTCGATACAAGTCCACACACAAATCCTAATTTTCCCTGCAGACATGGAGAGACAACGTTTAACACACAAAGTCACACTATAATCATCTGTTAGTATTCACACAAACACATACATTATATTGTACATGTACTACGTCTCCAAAGTACGATGAAGTGCACATCGTCCAGCGCTACTTTGCGCTAAGCAATTCCATGCTGACATGACAGATGAGATTGTGATGCTGTTAAATAGCTGTAATGTGATTGGCAGGTAGTCTAGCTTATCTTGGCGATGAGCCACACCCTGATACAGTTAATTCCTATCCCAGTACACACACGCTAAATTATTGTCACTAATAGCCTGGCCACGTCACCGGGAGCCGATTGGCGCCTTGGACCACAGCTTAGCTCTACTATCATATTGAGTGTGCATCCCAAATGGCACACTATTCCCAACATACTGAACCAACCTTTGACTGGAGCCCTATGGGTAGTGCACTGTTTAGGGAATATGGTGTCATTTGGTACGCAGAGAGAATTAAGAACCTCTCGAAAACATTTCCTGTGAAGGTGAAATCAAACACCCACGGGCTATGCTAATTAGATCTCCATTTGTTTGAGTTTATAGAGCAAACACAGGTAGGGGGGGGGGGGTCACAGTCCAGACAGACAGTCTCGGCCTAGAAAACCTACAGACCAAGGCTGCTGTTGGCTTCAGGCAGCACAAGTGTTTGTGTGTGGTGCCTGTCCTTGTGTGATACCGCTGGTGGCTACAGACTGTCAGAGCCGTGTCTAGACCAGCGTGGCCGACCCACAGCTGCTCCGCCACTATGTCGGTCAGGACAACATGCGCTGGATAGGGCTGTTACGGTGACCCTAATACCACCACACTGGCAGTCACGAGTCATGGCGGCAATCAAATTCCACGTGACCGTTTAGTCACGGTAAATAGGCTTCTCCAAGCTCTGATGCTGCTGACGGTCATTAGATACCTACCAAACTTGCAACCTCCCTGGTACTCAGCACTCTATTGTCCTTCTAATCACTCTGACATCAATGCAAATGGCAATGTTGCACAATTTCAATACGCTACACAATTACAGTGCCTTCGGAAACTATTCAGACCCCTTTCATTTTGTTAAGTTACAGCCTTATTCTAAAGCTGATTAAATAAAAGCAATTTCTCAGCAATCTACACACAATACCCCATAATGACAAAGTGAAAACAGGTTTTTAGACATTTTTGCGAATGTATTAAATATAAAAAACATATTTACAAAAGGATTCATACCCTTTGCTATGAGACTAGAAATTTAGCTCTGGAGCATGCTGTTTCCATTGATCATCCTTGAGATGTTTGTAAAACTTGATAGGAGTCCACCTTTGGTAAATTCAATTTACTGGACATGATTTGAAAAGCCACACCTGTCCTAATAAGGTCTCACAGTTGACAGTGCATGTCAGAGCAAAAACCGAGCCAAGAGGATGAAGGAATTGTCAGTAGAGCTCTGAGACAGGACTCTGACGAGGCACAGATCTGGGGAAGGGTACCAAAAAATGTCTGCAGCATTGAAAGTCCCCCAAGAACACAGTGTCATTCATCATTCATACATAGAAGAAGTTTGGAACCATGAAGACTCTTCCTAGAGCTGGCCACCCGGCCAATCTGAACAATCGAAGAAGAAGGGCCTTGGTCAGGGAGGTGACCAAGAACCCGATGATCACTCTGACAGAGCTCCAGAGTTCCTCTGTGGAGATGGGAGGACCTTCCAGAAGGACAACCATTTCTGCAGTAATCAGCCCTTCAGGCCTTTATGGTTGAGTGACAGCCCTCTTGGAGTTTGCCAAAAGGAACCTAAAAAATCTCAGACCATGAGAAACAAGATTCTCTGATCTGATGAAACCAAGATTGAACTCTTTGGCCTTAATGCCAAGCGCCACATCTGGAGGAAACCTGGCACCATCCTTAAGGTGAAGCATGGTGGTGACAGCATCATGCTCTGTGGATGTTTTTCAGTTGCAGGGACTGGGAAACAAGTCAGGATAGAGGGAAAGATTAACAGAGTTAAGGAAAAACGGAGAGATCCTTGATGAAAACCTGTTCCAGAATGCTCAGGACCTTAGACTGGGGCAAAGGTTCACCTTCCAACAGGATAATGACCCTAAGCACACAGCCAAGACAACACAGGAGTGGCTTCGGGACAAGTCTCTGAATGTCCTTGAGTGGCCCAGCCAGAGCCCGGACTTGAACCTGATCGAACATCTCTGGAGAGACCTGAAAATAGCTGTGCAGCGATGATCCCCATCCAACCTGACAGAGCTTGACAGGATCTGCAGAGAAGAATGGGAGAAACTCCCCAAATACAGATGTGCCAAGCTTGTAGCATCACACCCAAGATGACTCGCTGCTGTCAAAAGGTGCTTCAACAAAGCACTGAGTAAAGGGTCTGAATACTTATGTAAATGTGATATTTCTGTTTTTGTATTGTGTGTAGATTGATGAGGAAAAAACTAACAATTGAATCAATTGTAGAATAAGCCTGTAATGTAAAAAATGTGGAGAAAGCCAAGATATCTGAACACTTTCCGAATGCACTTGTACATGAGAAAACAGAGTCATGGCCTCTACTAAAACGAGGAGGATCCCATCAGCTCTCTGTAGGCTAGGCCTACTATATTTATTTCTCAACTTTCCTAATATTAAGCACATTGCTTATATTTACAAGAGGAGTATAGCCTAGCTGGTTGGTATGAAAATGAAACAGGGGAAAAGTGTCCTCCATTCGCTATTTAAGTGCATAGATGACATACATTTGACATACATTTTTCCCCCCGCCCGTCACGAGACAGGTGCATGATAACGGTACATTTTAAACAAAACAAATTTCACACATACAGTAACAGTCAAAAGTTATAACACACCTGCTCATTCAAGGGTTTCACTTCAGTTTTGCTATTTTCTACATTGTAGAATAGTGAAGACATCAAAACTATGAAATAGCACATATGGCACATAGTAACCAAAAAAAGTGTTAAACAAATCAAAATTGCTTTTATATTTGAGATTCTTCAAAGGAGCCACCCTTTGTTTTGATGACAGCTTTGCACACTCTTAGCATTCTCTCAACCAGCTTCATTAAGTGTATGTAGTCACCTGGAATGCATTTCAAATAACAGGCGTGCCTTGTTAAAAGTTAATTTGAGGAATGTGTTTCCTTTATTTGAGCCAATCAGCTGTGTTGTGAGATGGTAGGGGTGGTATATAGAGGATAGCCCTATTTGGTAAAATACCAAGACCATATTATGGTAAGAACAGCTCAAATAGGCAAAGAAAAAAATACTGTCCATCATTACTTTAAGACATGGAGGTCAGTGAATACTGAACATTTCAGGAACTTTGAAAATTTCTTCAAGTGCAGCTGCAAAAACCATCGAGCGCTATGATGAAACTGGCTCTCATGAGGACCACCACAGGAAAGGAAGACCCAGAGGTCTCTGCTGTAGGGGATAAGTTCATGAGCGTTACCAGCCTCAGAAAATGCAACCCAAATAAACGCTTCACAGTTAAAGTAACAGACACATCTCAACATCAACTGTTCAGAGGAGACTGCATGAATCAGGCATTCATGGTTAAATTGCTGCAAAGAAACCAAGGACACCAATTAGAAGTCGAAACAAAAAGGGAGGCAACGTGGAGATAATACATATATTTTGTTATTCCTTAACTAAAGTAAACTAAATACAAAGAATAATGGTGTGTGTAGTCAATAATCAATAGTGTAAGTGTGTGGTTGCCTGCATAAATGTGATAATGAGGGGTGTTGAAGGTGCCAACGCAAACAAGCAAAACAGCCACAAGCAAAATCTATCAGTGTGTCTGCATGGAGAGTCTCCTCAATTAATGGGGAAGTGGTGCATTTACGCTGGGACACACCCGAGCCCAGGTGTGTCCCACATCGCTGACGACCCTCTCAGCTCCGCCAGCCGACATCCTAATAAGGAAAACAAGAGCAAAGAGAGAGAGAATACGGCAGACAGAGTGGGAGGGTCGTCACAGAAGAAGAGACTTGCTTGGGCCAAGAAACACCAGCAATGGACAATAGACCGTTGGAAATCTGCCCTTTGGTCCAAATTTGAGATTTTCTGTTCCAACCGCCGTGTTTTTGTGAGATGCAGAGTATGTGAACGGATGATCTCCGTATGTGGTTTCCATCGTGAAGCATGGAGGAGGAGGTGTGATGGTGTGTGGCTGCTTTGCTGGTGACACGGTCAGTGATTTATTTAGAATTCAAGGCACACTTAACCAGCATGGCTACGACAGCATTCTGCAGCGATACGCCATCCCATCTGGTTCGCTCTTAGTGGGACAATCATTTGTTTTTCAACAGGACAATGACCTCCAGGCTGTGTAAGGGCTATTTGACCAAGAAGGAGAGTGATGGAGTGCTGCATCAGATGACTTGGCCTCCACAATCAACCGACCTCAACCCAATTGAGATGATTTGGAATGAGTTGGGCCGCAGAGTGAAGGAAAAGCAGACAACAGGTGCTCATTATATGTGGGAACTCCTTCAAGACTGTTGGAAAAGCATTCCAGGTGAAACTGGTTGAGAGTGTTCAAAGCTGTCATCAAGGCACAGGAGGCTACTTTGAAGAATGTAAAATATATTTAGATTTGTTTCACACTTTTTGGTTACTACATTATTCCATATGTGTTATTTCATAGTTTTGATGTCTTCACTATTATTCTACAATGTAGAAAATAGTAAAATAAATACATTGAATGAGTAGGTGTGTTCAAACCTTTGACTGGTACTGTTACGGCTGTCGTCGGAATAAGACCAAGGTGCAGCGTGGTAGGCGTACATTTTCCTTTAATTATAAATGTTCCACCAAAAAACAATAAACAACTCAATGAATGTAAAGCTAGTAGTGCAAAACCATGCAACACAAAAAGACAAGATCCCTCAACAGAAAGTGGGAAAAGGGGCTGCCTAAGTATGATGCCCAATCAGAGTCAACGATAAGACAGCTGCCTCTGATTGGGAACCATACTCGGCCAAAACCAAAGAAATAGACAACAAAGAATGCCCGCCCTAAATCACACCCTGACCTAACCAAATAGAGAAATAAAATTGCTCTCTAAGGTTAGGGCGTGACAGGTACTGTACATTATTTAGTATATGTAAAAACAAGATTAAATCAAGAATAGTCTGATGGGTGACAATATAAGCCTATCACTTGTGAATGATATATTATCACTTATGTATGATGCCCAACTTAAGGCAAGAAACAGCACATGCCTTTTTTTTGTGTGACTTTTTAAGATCATAGTCATATACCTCAGGTAGCCTAGCCCATAGATCATAGTCATATACCTCAGGTAGCCTAGCCCATAGATCATAGTCATATACCTCAGGTAGCCTAGCCCATAGATCATAGTCATATACCTCAGGTAGCCTAGCCCATAGATCATAGTCATATACCTCAGGTAGCCTAGCCCATAGATCATAGTCATATACCTCAGGTAGCCTAGCCCATAGATCATAGTCATATACCTCAGGTAGCCTAGCCCATAGATCATAGTCATATACCTCAGGTAGCCTAGCCCATAGATCATAGTCATATACCTCAGGTAGCCTAGCCCATAGGCCTGTTCAGATAAGATTTGTATCACAATGAAAGTGGCCAAATAACTTCTTAAAATGAAGCACATTAATCCTCTTTACAATGGACGTACAGCCTGACTGGAATACACACACAGTGTGTACGTTTCATGTTTGGGGAAGATCATTTTCACATAAAAATGCACCTTTATAATCGCATTTGCGGTCCCTTTTGAGAATGGTGTTTTCCTGCTAATGGAACATTGTGCTCATAGCCTACCCGCGGTGTGTGCTACCCGCGGTGTGTGCTACCATATACCTCAGCGGTGTGTGCTACCCATTTTCACATAAAAATGCACCTTTATAATCGCGGTGTTTTCCTGCTAATGGAACATTGTGCTCATAGCCTACCGCGGTGTGTGCTACCCGCGGTGTGTGCTACCCGCGGTGTGTGCTACCCGCGGTGTGTGCTACCCGCCGTGTGTGCTACCCGCCGTGTGTGGATAGTTTATCAATGTCCTGATCTGTTGTGTCAGGCTCATTGCTTAAAACAGTTTTTTTTTCATGCTAGTGGTTGTATTAATTTGGGATCTATCGCATCCCACAACTGTCCCAGACTATGTTTGGAATACTTATTTCTCGCATAGAATAGGTCAACTTTTGTACTATGGGGGATAGTAAATTGACATAGGCTAGGGCTTTTGCAGTTCGCTAGGCCTATTCATCTTGTTGGCTGACAAAATGTATTAAAAATCAGAACATATAGCCCAACAATTGTATCACAACTAAAATGACATAACTCTAAATGAAGCATTTAGGAGTATACCTGTTTCTTTGTTCACAGCTCATCACAGAATAGCCACATGGGCTTCAAATCGTTTGGAGAAAATATCCTTGATATTTTATTCCGCTCTGTTCAATTGTATCCTTCATACTATTAAATAATATAAAATAATGCCACAAAATTCTAAGCAAATCTCGTCTGCTAAAAGAACTAGTGTAACCCACAGCTGAGCTAAATGACTATCGCCCCGTAGCACTCACTTCCGTCATCATGAAGTGCTTCGAGAGATTATTCAAGGATCATATCACTTCCACCCAACCTGACACCCAAGACCCCCAGTCCAATTTGCTTCCCACCCCAATATCTCCACAGTAGACGCAATCGCAATCACACTGCACACTGCCCTAACCCATCTGGACAAGAGGAATACCTATGTAAGAATGCTGTTCATCGACTACAGCTCAGCATAGCATAGCTCACCATAGTACCCTCCAAACTCATCATTAAGCTCGAGACCCTGAAACAACATCTCCACCCTGCTGATCCTCAACACTAGGGCCCCACAAGGGTGCGTTCTCAGCCCTCTCCTATACTCCCTGTACTCCCCCATGCACACCTCTAACTCAATAATCAAGTTTGCATGACTACACTACAGTGGTAGGCTTGATTACCAACAATGACGAGACGGCCTACAGGGATGAGGTGAGGGCCCTCGGAGTGTGGTGTCGGGAAAATAGCCTCACACTTAATGTCAACAAAACAAAGGAGATGACCCCTATCCACATCGACGGGACAGTAGTGGAGAAGGTGGAACATTTGAAGTTCCTCGGCATACACTTCACGGACAAACTGAATTGGTCCACCCACACAGACAGCGTGGTGAAGAAGGCGCAGCAGCACTTCTTCAACCTCAGGAGGCTGAAGAAATTAGGCTTGTCATCAAAAACACTCACAAACTTCTGCAGATGCACAATCGAGAGCCTCCTGTCGGGCTGTATCACCGCCTGGTATGGCAACTGCTCCGCCCACAACCGTAAGGCTCTCCAGAGGGTTGAGGTCTGCACAACGCATCACCGGGGGTCAAACTACCTGCCCTCCAGGACACCTACATCACCTGATGTAACAGGAAGGCCAAAAAGATCACCAAGGACAACAACCACCCGAATCACTGCCTGTTCACCCCTCTATCATCCAGAAGGCGAGGTCAGTACAGGTGCATCAAAACTGGGACCGAGAGACTGAAAAACAGCTTCTATCTCAAGGCCATCAGACTGTTAAACAGCCATCACTAACATTGAGTGGCGGCTGCCAACATACTGACTCAAATCTCTAGCCACTTTAATAATAAAAAATAGGATGTAATAAATGTCTCACTAGTCACTTTAAACAATGCCACTTTATATAATGTTTACATACCCTACATTACTAATCTCATATGTATATACTGTACTCTATACCATCTACTGCATCTTGCCTATGCCGTTCGGCCATCACTCATCCATATATTTATATGTACATATTCTTATTCAATCCTTTACACTTGTGTGTAAAAGGTAGTTGTTGTGAAATTGTTAGATTACTTGTTAGATATTACTGCATGGTCGGAACAAGAAGCACAAGCATTTCGCTACACTCGCATTAACATCTGCTAACCATGTGTATGTGACCAGTAAAATGTGATTTGACTTGAAAGGTCAGCATCAGTGGCTTGTAGGCTACGGGTGGAAACTTGGAGATGCCAAATGTGTTTATGTTCATCAACGGTCAATTACCGTGAGACCGGCAGTTATTTGCTTGACAATCATCGGCTGACAAAATGTCATGACAACCACAGCCCTAGCACTAGATACTCCACAAAGTTCTGCCCGGCAACACTCCCGAGGGAGATCCTGTATGTCTCCTGTACGCTAAACCAATCCATGTGGTTTACTCGAGCTGAACGCAGCGTGACCAAGGGCCACGGCTGAGGAAGGACAGGAGGAAGGAGGCCCGGAGAGAGAGGCTGAAGGAAGGGAAGGGGGTGCAGACAGGGCCATAAAGATATGGGTCAGAGGCCTATTGAGACGCCCGGTCTCAATGATAACCATCACAGTCACAACACACAAACCGTGCTCCGTTCACACAGCACAACACAGGCAGACGTGAGACAAAGGAGTCCACTCTTGAATTCTTTACGACTTATAAAACGACACAGAAAACACAAACCCAGAGAGGTTGTAAATCGTCGAGCACGTATTCACTGCTGGCTCTGCTAAACCTGTTTAGTGCTCGGTGCTAAGCACAAAGGCTTAGCTAGCTAAGGGGAGAGAGGAAAGGAGGGAGCAGAGTTGACAGATGCATTGTAAAGTCATTGAGGAGCGTCAAGATTTTACAATGCTAGCTTGATGAATCAAGAGTCCCGTCGGCTATATATCACTATATTGAGACGATGTAGGAAAAATAGACGATTCATCTGTTGGGAGTCATAGGAAATAGAGCAAATATAAAGAGTGGAACATGGCGTGCGACGCTCAAATCAAGTAGCTGTAGACAAAGCCAACGGGTCTTTGAAAATATGGTACATTTTCTGTCCATATGTTTTGGTCCGAAATTAGTCGGTAAAATATGAATAGTATTGATGTTTTGTTAGCGTGTTTCATTTTAGATTCAACTTTCTGCCTAGATGAAATATTCTATAGCCAGAGCGGGCTAAATATACTGTATTTAACATCAAGTCATTAACAGATGAAAATAGACAGAGGCAAATCTAGCAACAATGCAACAGACTCCATCTGCTTAAGCCTATGATATTAAACCAAAAAGTCTGTATTCTGCCACCAAATGAAAGGTACAATAACAAATGTATTATTTATGTCTCCGTTTTCCCCCCGTAGCCTCTTGGAAGCGACGAGCACTAAGATTATGGCGCCGGTGACAACTAAAGTGCTTTTAAATAGGATTATCAGCCAACGCTCTAATCATGTCGAGGGTTGCTGTGTCACATTCTGAGCACTCCATCTTCCCCTTCTTCCCTCCATCTCATTTGGAATATCAGTTGTTTCAAAAGCACTAAAGGCTTGTCGGCAGCCATTTTGATCTAGTTAATAGGCCTAGCTGTTCTTTTTTAAGCTTCAGGGAGGATGAACCCTAAAATAATCTTTTCACATTCACTTCTGGTTCACATCCGACGACCCTCAAAAGTAAATTAGAACAAAGAATATATGCTCAAAGCTGTGATCTTCATTCTTTTCAATAAAGAATAGGGGTTTGCTTCCTAAAAGTGGTGGGTAAAGGATTAACTAAGGGGTTAAGGACCTGCATCCTTGAAGCTGAAGGACATTTCAGGCAGGGTGGTACAACCAGAGTCGTGTTCAGTAGGACACACCGTACCAAAATGGACAAACACACACTTTTTATTGGTCCTCATTTAAGTCCTGTACATCACTTCATTCCTCGCTTTTTGTTTATAAAGCTCTACGACAGAAGCTTCCGACCTACCTCACTGTTAAATGTTTTAAATATGACACACCAAATCCATTCACAGGGATGGTTATCTCTTAAGGTTCCACTAGTACATAACGATCTAGGTAAATCCGCCTTCAGTTTGAATGCCCCCCACTTTTGGAATAGCCTACAAAACTCCCTACATCTTGACTCTCGGGTATTTAGGACGTTAATGTTGAATGAATTAATTGAGAATTGCAAATGTTTGGATTTCATGTAAAATGTGGAGTTTGAAGCTGTCATGTTGATTCTGTAATTTGTAGTTAATTTCATTTGTATTGATCAAATATCATTTGTTGTATTGCTGTTGTCAGGGCACCATTGTAAATGAGTAGTACCTCCCTGTTACAAAACATTTTGTCCCTACTGGACATGACCTAGGTCATGAGGTTGGGATAGTTCACTGTACTGTATCAGGCTTTTGGTCCCTGTGTTCTGGCTATGGCTGTGTTAGGATAAGTCTAGGATTTGGGTTACTGTACCTTGCGTTCCAGGCTGTTGGTCCCAGTGTTTTGGCTGTGGCTGTGGCTGTGGTGGTGGTTGTGCTTGCGAAAGCCTGCCGTGGTGGACCATCGTGTGGGGTTCTTACGGGATGGTTCCTCCGGTGCTGTATGTGGGTCACCCAGGGGAAGGCCTGCCAGAGAGGGGTCGCTACTGCGCCGAACATGGAGAGGCATGTCTATAGAGAGAAGGAAGTGGGAGAGAAACAAAGAGAAAGAGGGGAGAGAGACAGGGGGAGAGAGAGAGAGAGACAGAGAGACAGAGGGGAGAGAGAGAGACAGAGAGACAGAGAGAGAGAGAGAGAGAGAGAGAGAGAGAGAGAGAGAGAGAGAGAGAGAGAGAGAGAGAGAGAGAGAGAGAGAGAGAGAGAAGAGAGAGAGAGAGATATAGAGGGGAGAGGGAGAGACAGAAAGAGACAGACAGAAAGAGATGGCGGGAGACAATGGGGAAAGAGAGAGACAGAGAGAGAAAGAGGGGAGAGAGAGAAAGACAGAGAAAGGTTAGCATATCACATATTGTACAGTACACCTGAAAAACACATTAGCGCTGTTACTGCTTAATAAATATTGACTTACTCCTTGACTGCAAGTCTCTACACTACAGGGTCTATTTAAAAAAAAATGTTACCTTTATTTATTTAACTAGGCAAGTCTGTTAAGAACAATTTTTTTTTTTTTTTACAATGATGGCCTATGTGCTGACTGTCACTGTATCATTTTCCACCAGAACACCAACCAACAACATCCCACATAGTAACTATCGGGCAGGCTATTGTGTGACTGTAAAACACATGGGGAATAGTTGTGAAGCTGCAGTGCCTGGTCTTCTGAGCCCCAATGAAACATTAGACTGAACTGTGGGACGTTTAGCTTGGCTGTGGCCCGTGACTACAGATAGTAGAGAGCTATTCCCTGCTTGTCCCTGGACTGTAATGGAATTCAACTACAGGGCATGTACTCTACTGTGTCTGCAAGCCGAGGCCGATCCCAGGCAGCCAGCCACATACAAGTGTGTGCCGGGCAGTGACGGTAATTGAATAACCGTGTGACTGACGGTTTGGATGAGGACGTTATGAAAAATAGGCATACATCCATTTTTAGGATTTTACAATGTTTTTTTATTAACTTTATCTAATAGCGTGAGTGTTTACTAACAATTATAAACAATTGTATTGGTAACTTTAGTCTGTCTATTAAAGACTCTACATCTCCTCCTCTTTCCAGCTGTCGTGTGATGCTGGAGTAGCTATGCAGGGGGATGTAGATTGCTATAGGTTATGACAGTTCAGTAAAACAAATGTTTTGAGGTGTGGACTTTCTTTTGTACAGTCAATAGATATATTGGTCTTCTATGAGAAAAGGTTGGGATGTGTCTGACCATCATTAATTATTCAACAGCAGTAGGTTGTTCCCGGCTCTGAGGGCTATAACGCACTAATGTTATGTCAAATGGTCAGTGGGCAAATCCTTCCCAACCTGGCATGGTATAATTTGATACGGAATCGTCTCTTAATTTATAGACAAATCAACGCTGATCAGGCCCGGTCCTAGGCGAGACAAAAAAAATGCCCTACTATTTCGCAAAGTAGAATAGTAGCATAGGCTACACAGTGTTGGCTGATGTACACTTTTATGGAAGACTACTGTTTGTAAAACAGACAATTTAGCTTTAATCCCTATCATTTGGTTACATTCATTTCTATTAATGCATGTATTAATTACAGCAATTTACCGTTCACATTCTCGGAGTGGAAATGTTATTTGCAGAGTTCACAACCTTCTACACTTATGAGAAACAAGTTTTGTTTTATTTCAAACCATTATTTACACGCTCCATGTGAGCAATGTGTCACGCCCTGACGGTAGAGAGCTGTATATGTCTCTATTTTGGTTTGGTCAGGGTGTGATTTGGGTGGGCATTCTATGTCCCTTTTTCTATGATTTGTATTTCTGTGTGTTTGGCCGGGTGTGGTTCTCAATCAGAGGCAGCTGTCTATCGTTGTCTCTGATTGAGAACCATACTTAGGTAGCCTTTTCCCCCACCTGTATTTGTGGGTAGTTGTCCATGTATAGTTGCCTGTGAGCACTACGTTGGCGTCACGTTTTCGTTTGGATGTTGATTGTTTTGTTGGCGACATTTTATAATAAAGAAGTATGTACGCTCACCACGCCGCGATTTGGTCCCCTGTTTCCACCTTAGACGATCGTGACACAATGAGCATGTGTCTGGTTTCTACAGTTGAAGTCAGAAGTTTAAATACACCTTAGCCAAATACATTTAAACTCAGTTTTTCACAATTCCTGACATTTAATCCAAGCAAAAATTCCCCATTTTAGGTCGGTTAGGATCCCCACTTCATTTTAAGAATATGAAATGTCATAATAGTAGAGATAATGATTTATTTCAGATTTTATTTATTTCATCACATTCTCAGTGGGTCATAAGTTACATACACTCAATTAGTATTTGGTAGCATTGCCTTTAAAGTGTCTAACTTGGGTCAAATGTTGTGGTTAGCCTTCCACAAGCTTCCCACAATAACTTGGGTGAATTTAGGCCCATTGCTCCTTACAGATCTGTTGTAACTGAGTCAGGTTTGTAGGCCTCCTTGCTCGCACATGCTTTTTCAGTTCTGCCCACAGATGTTCTATAGGATTGAGGTCAGACCTTTGTGATGGCCACTCCAAGACCTTGACTTTGTTGTCCTTAAGCCATTTTGCCACAACTTTGTAAGTATGCTTGGGGTCATTGTCCATTTGGAAGACCCATTTGTGACCAAGCTTTAACTTCCTGACTGATGTCTTGAGATGGTGCTTCAATATATCAATTGTCCTTCCTTACAATGCCATCTATTTGTGAAGTGCACCAGTCCCTCCTCCCTCCTGCAGCAAAGCACCCCCACAACATGATGCTGCCACCCCCGTGCTTCACGGTTGGGATGGTGTTCTTCGGCTTGCAAGACTCTCCCTTTTCCTCCAAACATAATGATGGTCATTATGGCCAAACAGTTCTATTTTTGTTTCATCAGACCAGAGGACATTTCTCCAAAAAGTACGATCTTTGTCTCCATGTGCAGTAGCAAACCGCAGTCTGTTTTTTTATGGTGGTTTGCTGAGCGACCTTTCAGGTTACGTCGATATTGTCATGGTCTGACCTTTATTTCCTTTGTTTTGTCTTTTTTTAATCCTTACTCCTCTTCAGACGAAGAGGAGATCTGCCGTTACAGATATAGGACTCGTTTTACTGTGGATTTAGGTACTTTGTACCTGTTTCCTCCAGCATCTTCACAATGTCCTTTGCTGTTGTTCTGGGATTGATTCACACTTTTTGCACCAAAGTACGTTCATCTCTAGGACACAAAACACGTTTCCTTCCCGAGCGGTATGACAGCTGCGTGGTCCCATGTTGTTTAAACTTGCGTACTATTGTTTGTACAGATGAACGTGGTACCTTCAGGCATTTGGAAATTGCTCCCAAGAATGAACCACACTCGTGGAGGTCTACAATTTTTTTTCCTGAGGTCTTGTTTGGCAAAACAATCTTGTTTTCATCAGACCAGAGAATCTTGTTTCTTATGGTCTGAGAGTCTTTAGGTGCCTTTTGGCAAGCTCCAAGCCAGCTGTCATGTGCCTTTTACTGAGGAGTGGCTTCCGTCTGGCCACTCAACCATAAAGGCCTGATTGGTAGAGTGCTGCAGAGATGGTTGTCCTTCTGGAAGGTTCTCCCATCTCTACAGAGGAACTCCGGAGCTCTGTTAGAGTGATCATTGGGTTCTTGGTCACCTCCCTGACCAAAGCCTTTCTTCCCCGATTGCTCAGTTTGGCCAGGCAGCCAGCTCTAGGAAGAGTCTTGGTGGTCAACACAATCCTGTCTCGGAGCGCGAGGGACAATTCCTTCGATCTCTTGGTTTGTGTTTTGCTCTGACATGCACTGTCAACTGTGGAACCTTATATAGACAGGTGTGTGCCTTTACAAATCATGTCCAATCAATGTAATTTACCACAGCTGAATCAAGTTGAAGAAACATGTCAAGGATGATCAATGGAAACAGGATGCACCCAAGTTCACTTTAGAGTGTCATTGCCAAGGGTCTAAACACAATATTTAACACAACTTAAACACAACGTATTTAACTTCTTCGAGATAGGGGGCGCTCTTTTAATTTTTGGATAAAAAACGTTCCTGTTTTAAACAAGATATTTTGTCACGAAAAGATGCTCGACTATGCATGTAATTGACAGCTTTGGAAAGAAAAACTCTGACGTTTCCAAAACTGCAAAGATATTATCTGTGAGTGCCCCAGAACTAATGCTACAGGCGAAACCAAGATGAAGTTTCATACAGGAAATGCCCCAGATTCTGAAGGTGCTGTGTTCCAATGTCTCCTTATATGGCTGTGAATGTGCCAGGAATGAGCCTGCCCTTTCTGTCGTTTCTCCAAGGTGTCTGCAGCATTGTGACGTATTTGTAGGCATATCATTGGAAGATTGACCATAAGAGACTACATTTACCAGGTGTCCGCCCGGTGTCCTGTGTCGAAATTATTGCGTAATTTCTAGGTCCATGCGCGTTCCATTTCTTCAGAAGAGAAAGTCAACTGCCACAAAGGATTTATCATCGATAGATATGTGAAAAACACCTTGAGGATTGATTATAAACATTGTTTGCCATGTTTATGTCGATATTATGGAGTTAATTTGGAAAAAA